>NW_005366245.1:3017467-3024067 GCF_000412655.1 Myotis brandtii | reverse complement strand
GGGTATAAGGACACATATGTAATATCTTAATCAATAAAAAATATATTAAAAAAAAGAAAAGAAAAAAATGGATTTATTTGAATTAATTAAATTAAATTTAAATCTATAGACTTGTTTTTCTAGCTTAACAATTGAGATTCCCAAAGGGAACAAAACTAAGGTCATTTGACAGTTTGTGGCCACAATCTTTGACTCATGCCATTTATCCAAAATGTCTGTTGCATGTCAATGAAAGTTGCTGTGGGGGGTGAGGAAATTATTTTTCAAATCTTTGCAGCTCAAAAGCATTACAACACAATGTATTTTCCAGTGTAAAGGTCACATGACAAGAGAACTAGTGGTTGTCATCACTTGATTGATAACATATAGTAACATTGACTTATTTGGGCTGGCAGATATCAACATACCTCTGAACATAAGAGAACTGAAATGCATTACTGGTAAATTTCAACAAACACACAAACGTACTGCCCTAAGTTGTGTAAATACATATATTTATAATTGTGGAAATAAAACCTGTCAAAGATCTTTAACCTCACAATTAGTTTTTAGATAGGAAAGCAAGAACAAATGCCAATGTCATGTTTATTACCGAGCCTCACAAAGATATGCCATCTGTTTATTATCAGAAGTAGACAGGACTAAGGGGAAGAAAAGGCAGAACTTTCTCAGATACTATGTGGTTGGACACAGAGAGGACTCAGTGAGTGCTGTTTGAACAACATTTACTGAACACTTTAACTTATGCCATTGATTTCTAAACTGTTCTCCATGGATTGCCATAGAAGTGCCTCAGAGGCTGTAGCTAAGGACTGGGGGAGATCAAGTGAATGGGTGTTTGACCCCTTCTATCTTTTCACCCCAACTTCTATGTGTTTTATATATTGGATTTTATTATAACTTCTTAAATGAATTCATGGCCAAAAAACGGGGAAAGATTTGTAAACCACTGGCCTATATTATGTGAGGTAAACACAGTTGCTTGATCTATTTTTAAAAAAGAAACTTTCTCACTGGAATAGACAAAATTGTCTTAAGAAACACTGCTTATAACTAGAAAGCATCAACCATTAAAACCATCAATGAAACTTAAAGATGGAAATTTTAACATTTAAATTAACACTTCCACAAAAATAACAACTGAAAGTACAGTCTTAAATTCTTTAAAATTTAATCAGAGACTTCTATGCTGCTTGCATTAAGAAGAAAACAGTGATTGCCGGGCCAGCATGACTCAATGGTTGAGCATTGACCTATGAACCGGGAGGTCAAAGCTCAGTTCCCACAGTGTAGTATTCCATTGTGTGATGTACCACAGTTTTTAATCCACTCAATGGAATACTACACTGCCGTTAAAAAAAGAAGGAATTCTCACCATTTGCAACAGCATGGATGGAACTGGAGAGCATTATGTTAAGCGAAATAAGCCAGTCAGAGAAAGATAAATATCACATGATCTCACTCATTTCTATTTATATAAAAACCCTGGGTGTAAGGTCACAACCCCAGGCTCGATCAACCAGAAGGAAGTCAGTCCTGCAGGGGTCGTCTTGGCAACAGCTGTGCCCTCCCCCAGCTGTTTCCCCACAAGGGCTGCGAGGTTTCAGGCAGGAACCGGCCCTCAGAGCGTGGATGCACTGAGTCCTCCGGTGGGTGGCTGGAGACCAGGCTGGCTGTCAGGCTGTTGGGATCACTAGCTCATCCCCGGCTGCTCAGGGGCTCAGGCCTGCAGGAAAGTGGACGCTGGTAACTTCACCTCCATGCTCATTTGCCGGGCCAGCCACTGATGGAACCAATGGACACAGACAACAGGGGGGTGAGGGCATGAGTGGGGGGAGTAGGGGGTAACGTGGGTATAAGGACACATATGTAATATCTTAATCAATAAAAAATATATTAAAAAAAAGAAAAGAAAAAAATGGATTTATTTGAATTAATTAAATTAAATTTAAATCTATAGACTTGTTTTTCTAGCTTAACAATTGAGATTCCCAAAGGGAACAAAACTAAGGTCATTTGACAGTTTGTGGCCACAATCTTTGACTCATGCCATTTATCCAAAATGTCTGTTGCATGTCAATGAAAGTTGCTGTGGGGGGTGAGGAAATTATTTTTCAAATCTTTGCAGCTCAAAAGCATTACAACACAATGTATTTTCCAGTGTAAAGGTCACATGACAAGAGAACTAGTGGTTGTCATCACTTGATTGATAACATATAGTAACATTGACTTATTTGGGCTGGCAGATATCAACATACCTCTGAACATAAGAGAACCGAAATGCATTACTGGTAAATTTCAACAAACACACAAACGTACTGCCCTAAGTTGTGTAAATACATATATTTATAATTGTGGAAATAAAACCTGTCAAAGATCTTTAACCTCACAATTAGTTTTTAGATAGGAAAGCAAGAACAAATGCCAATGTCATGTTTATTACCGAGCCTCACAAAGATATGCCATCTGTTTATTATCAGAAGTAGACAGGACTAAGGGGAAGAAAAGGCAGAACTTTCTCAGATACTATGTGGTTGGACACAGAGAGGACTCAGTGAGTGCTGTTTGAACAACATTTACTGAACACTTTAACTTATGCCATTGATTTCTAAACTGTTCTCCATGGATTGCCATAGAAGTGCCTCAGAGGCTGTCGCTAAGGACTGGGGGAGATCAAGTGAATGGGTGTTTGACCCCTTCTATCTTTTCACCCCAACTTCTATGTGTTTTATATATTGGATTTTATTATAACTTCTTAAATGAATTCATGGCCAAAAAACGGGGAAAGATTTGTAAACCACTGGCCTATATTATGTGAGGTAAACACAGTTGCTTGATCTATTTTTAAAAAAGAAACTTTCTCACTGGATTATTGTGAGTGCTAAATGAAATTATATATTTTAAAATAGCTACAAACTGTAAAATGCTTAGAAATATGGATATTATATGTGATGGCTGCCTCTGAGGAGCCCGTAGCCAAAGGTAGACTAGCACAAGAAGCACTTTTATACCACATATACATTTCCAAGTCTTCACCATTTATACTGACATTTTTCTCTACAGAATTGGTTTTTCATTTGGATGCATCCATAATATCCACTGAATTTGGTCTATTATTGATGTATCACCTCCTACATCTCCTGGTTCCCTAATAAGACAGAGCCCGAGGGACAGAGTTCCACAGCCTCCCGTGCTCTCACAAAACAATGTCCAGCTACAGAAAACAAAGAGTTGGGGTTTTTAATTAAAATATCATCATTCTATTCTGTCTTTCATATTGCAATCGCACAAGTTAAGGAGGGGGGAGTTATGTTTAAATTTGATTTTATCTCACTGCCCAGTGCCTTAAAGAAGAAAAACAAGCACCCGGTTATTCTGATAATAACGAATGTTCTCTTAATTTCCTATTGTTGTGTACAAGATTTAGTGCTTACTCTTTAATTTCAGTGTCAGAATGTGAACTGTAATTAATTTTCATAAAATGGAAAGCAATAAAGTTAGATATATTAAATGCTGGCTGTAGAGGTTGAGATTGTATAATTTACAATTAGGGGTGGGGAGAAGGGAAAAGCCTACACATTAAATAAGTGATAACTCATCTTGGCTTCAGCTTCGGAAATTATGAAAGATGTCAACAAAGCTGCTCAAACAAAACCCCCAAGTCTATAGGGTGTAGACCTTCTCATGAAGGTCCATCAAACACGATGTCACCTCTCCCTATGCCAGCATTTGGATTGTTTTTATTATCATTAATTAACAATAATAATATACATGGACCTAAATTACCACCTAATGAATCACCTAAAACCTTTCCTAGGCATTATTTGCAACAAACTATAGATAATAGACCATAATTCTATTTCAACCATAAAAAAGTCAGAGGCCTCCTGATTAAAAATGCAGATTCCCTTCATCCTGCCACTGGAATTTTCACACAGAAGGTATGTTTGAAATTGGGGGAATATTTGTATGGTGGTTATTTATAAATTTTAGACAATATGTGCTAAAATAAAGAATGTTATATACAAAATTATGTAGAAAACTTTTCTACATGAAAAACAAGCATATTCATGTTGGAAGAATTAAAATGGGTGCACTTTTTGTGTGTTATGTGTGTGTTCACCACCCCAGTCTCCTATGGGTGCACTTTTTTAATCCCATCTTAGTTGTTTCAGGACATGCTTCATAGGGAATAAGATTCAAGAAGTGTTCATTAAAAGAGCAGAGAGAAGCAGTGATTTCTCAGTTAAATGGAAGCTTATCTTAGAAAGTACTGGTACAAGGCTGACAGTTCAAAGCTCCTTTACACACATTATCTCAATATAATCTCATAATACCCGTAAGGGGGGTACAGAGCAAACTCTAATGTCCTGTGTTTCAAGGACACTGAAAAGTAAAGTTGCCTGTTCAAGTTCACACCATCAGTAAATGACTGAATCAAAAATTGAATATAGGTTTAGGACTCTCTAAATTCAGTCCTGGAGCCAACATAAAGCAATAATAATACCTAATAAGACCAAGAGAGAGTTAATTATTTGGTGTGGCCCCTACCTCCCAGAAGTGACCTCAGTATGTTTACAAATAGAAAGGGAATAAAGACAGGGTTCACAAGCATTAAGAAGGGGACAAGAACAGCAATTTCAGGCATCATTTGAAAATAAGGGGAGAGAAAATAATAGGAAACAAATAGCTAAATTGCAATCATTTGTAACCTATTAGATTTTTGCACCATGGCCCAAGATAGGTTTATGAAGAATGAAACACAGACTATATGAATCTGAGCTTTAGGTACAGTTATTATCCACATTTTATCTCCCCCACAGAAAGGAATACAAGTTAGATTTCTTCAGACCTCTCCATATCCCATTACTGGGAGTTAGAATGTAGGTGACTAGTCAACTGGCAATTATAATTAGTTTTCATAACAATGGAAAAGAGCCCCACCTTAGAACAGTGTACATTATAAAATAATCAGTGATTATTTTTGGTACATATAGAAACATTCAGGAAAAAAATTAAATCACATAGTTAATTTCAAATTTACTGAGAGGTGGACATATAGGAAGAGTCATTTTTTTTTTTACCTTACATGACTATGTTACTTGATCCTTTTTGTAATGACCAGTTATTATTTTTATAAAAAGAAACTAAACATGAAGATTACATTTTATACAAACTTAAGTTGCATTCTCCCTAACTTTCCATGAAATGTGTTAATTGAGTTGAGAACATTGCTCAGATTAGGCATCAGTGTCAGTCTCAGCTTAAATATAAGCTGACGTACACACATACACACCACTCCTCGAAATGGAGTTCCTGTCCAGACTCCCTCCTAGCCCTCTGACTTCTTCCTTCATAGCTCTTATCATAGCTCACAACTACACATTCATGTGAAAGATTAGTGGCAAACCTGGCTAAAACCAGGTAAGAGGGATTCTGTCCTAGTCCCTTTGCATAGAGAACCACACATACAACATACATCAAAATGCACTAATTGTTTTCCCTTTTTGGTCTCCAAAGAAAGACTTTGGAGAGTTCAGTCTATTTTTTGAGTGAATTATGGAAGAGGGATGAGCTGAGCAAACTGAGCCATGCAGTCCAGAGCATCTGGACTGAGAACAAGTGAGAAGAGAACCTCAGCCTCAGCCCTGGGAAGTGGAGAGTGAGGGGCCACCTTTGCTTGACTTTGTAAGCCCCAGAACACCCAAAGCAGACAGGGTTTTCCAAATGACTATAGCCCCCCTTTTCCTGTCTCTAGCAGAGAGATGCTTAGAACTTTCTGAAAGGGGATGAGAAAGTGTGGCATGAGAGATGGGACTTGCTGGTCCAGTTCGCTGGGCAGCCGGACAATGTCCGTTCGTATGCCAGTGCTGGGTGAGTTCAGGACCACAGGACCCACCCCACCTTCTTTCCTGCTCTATACCAGCAGCTCCTTCCTGTCACTCAGGTCACAGGTGCCAGGACTGACCTGAGAGAGAGTAGGCTCCTCTAGGCTCCAGGTCAAAGGGTCATCATCAGCATGTGAGCTTTGAGGCTCTGGATGGGCATATGGTCTGGGCCAAGGACATAGCTAATCACTTTTCAAATATTTAAATGTTTGACATGTGACTTCCATTTGCCCTCCTTCTCCAGGCCCCACATATAATGGGTGCAGACCTGATTGTTAGTTGAATGACAATCTTCCTTGCTAATGAATATACTCCATAAAGTGAAAGATCATGTTTATTTATTTAAATCCTTCATACAGGGCCTAGCACATGTTAGGCACTCAATAAATATGTATCAAATGAACAAATGTCTAAAAATAAAGTGTTGGTAACCAATATAGTCATATGTCTTGCCCTAAAAGCACTTGAGATAAAAGGAAATATCTATATTAAAATTAAGAAGAAGATACCCTTTTGTATCAGGCAGGTACCCAATGCTGACAGCCTTTGATAATAGAAGTCAATGTGCCTCCATCCTAAAGTCATTGATCTCCTTTACCATCAAAGAGTCCAAGAAGTTTTCTATTAAGAACTCATACCAATAATTTCTCATAGGTGGTGAAGAGTTAAAGAACACGGTATAAGAACAATACAAGAGCCCCACCCTCCACCC
>NW_005366245.1:2975888-3017432 GCF_000412655.1 Myotis brandtii | reverse complement strand
AAACCTTCCCCACACTTGGGTTCATTATAATTTTATTCTACATAATTTTATTTCTTTCAAAGTTTAGCTTTCTAAACTGGATCAAATATAAAAGGCCCAGCAAAATGGAATAAAATTTTCTTTGGAAAAATTGCATTGTTTTACTGAACATTTAAAATTTATATTTAAAAGTCTAGTTACACATTTAAAAATAAGTAGGAAACAATGTGCATTAAACCTATGAAATTGGAACTAGTGATTCCTGTGTTCTAGGTTAAGGATGGCATTTATAATATGTTCTAATCAACACCTTGTAGGCCCTTAATAACTAAGAAATGATTGTTTCAACTCTTCCAGCAGCTGACCTCAGGTAAGTCACTTTCTTATATGTCTCTCTCTACCAATGGGCAAATGAATGCCTCTAGGAGTTCTGCAGGCATTTATTCATGAAAATTCCTTTCCCATAAATACCTAGATTTGAAGTGATACCATGTTTCATGCATAGAAGCTTGTGAATATAAGAAATGAGAAAAACATAAACAATGAATGTTGAAGGAAAAACACATGTAAATCTACAGGTGGAAAGAAAAATGTGCCAAGGGCAACTATATTTACTTATCATCTTCCATTTCTTTCTTAAAGCTTTGAAAAAATATTTAAGCAACATAATAACATTGCCAGAGCACTGGCAACCCTTGAGTAAAACAGAGAAATGTTAGAAATAGTCTGGTTCAGGCTAACCTAACTATTTTATACTGTTTTATGGCTTACAAAACACTTTTACATCATTGTTTCAATTGACCTCACAGATACTCTCTGAGTCAATGCACTGCCTTGTGTAACAACGAGAAAACCAAATTGCTTTAACAATCATCTAAGTAAGCAACTTATTAGCAAAATGGGTCCAGGTTTACTCAAATGCTTCACTTTTAGCAGGGTAAGTCCCTCAACTTCACTGTTTTTTGCCTCTGCATCAAGAAAACATGATCTAAGTCACCCATATGACTAAGCAGTTTCTGGTAACTTCCAGCAGCGATAGTAACTTTATCTCTTTCTTTCCTCACAAAGGTGTGTTTCCATCTTGAGGTCTTTGGACTTCCATACCTTTCCATCCAATTATATATTCCTTCCCAGTTACCTATTGTTATATGTAACGAATTACCCAAAGCTTAGTGGCTTCAACAATATTCCTGGTGATGGTGGTGTCATCATTAATGTTACTGGCTTTCAATACCTCAGAATTTCATGGGTCAGAAATTCAGGATTCAGCTGGAAGTTTCTTCTGTTTTGTGTGGCATTGACAGAGATCACTTGGTGGTATTCAGCTGACAGCGGGGCCTATACTGGATAGCTTGGTGGGGATGGCTGGTGGGCTGGGCATCTACATGTACTTTCCAGCAAGGCAGTATCAGGCCAGTCAGACTTTTTACACTGTAGCTCAGGGCTCCCGAAGGGACAGGAGGTGAAAGCAGCCAATCTTGTAAATCCTGGGCCCAGAAATTGTCACAATATTATATCTTCCTTATTCTCTTATTCCAAGGAGTCACAGAACTGATCCAGATTCCATAGGAGGGGGGTAAAGATCACACCTCTAGATGAGAGGAATGTCAAAGGAATATGTGGACACCTTTAATCTGCCACACATTACCGTTATGATGAAAAACATGTGCTCTGAAGCCACAATTCCAGTCCTGACTCTCCACCACTTGCTAGTGTGACAAAACAAGACTAAGTATTTAATCTTTCTGTCGTGGTTTCTATGTCTGTAAAATGGGGATCATAAATGTATTCATTCAACAAATACTTATTGAGCATGTAGCTTGCAGCAGATGGTTGAGACCAAAAAGAGGAATAAGCTGGCCCATGCTTTCAGGTAGCATATAGACCAGGGGTCCTCAAACTACGGCCCGCGGGCCACATGCAAATAAAAATATAGTATTTGTTCCCGTTTTGTTTTTTTACTTCAAAATAAGATAGGTGCAGTGTGCATAGGAATTTGTTCATAGTTTTTTTTTTAAAACTATAGTCCGGCCCTCCAACTGTCTGAGGGACAGTGAACTGGCTGCCTGTTTAAAAAGTTTGAGGACCCCTGATATAGACTAATGGGGGGGAAGATGTGTGTGCATTCATTCTTTCAACAAATATTAGTAAGTACTTACAAAGCACCAATAGAAGCATCTGTGCAAATCTCTGCTATATAACAGAATAGAGTTTTCTCAAACTGGCTTTTGATTAAATGGGATCTTGAAATCATTTCTGTTTTCTTTATGGGAATCTAAAATAATCTTTTTCATTCGAGTTGAGTTACACTTACACTGAATCTACATGTCAGAGGAGGTGCAGAAACCATGGAGAGGCCAGTGACTGAGGAGCTTAATAAGAATGACATGTTCTCCCTGAAACCTCCCATCTCTGCTGAAAACCCTTGTATTAATGCAGAGTCAGGTCAGCGCTCGATGACAGGGCCTACCTGGAGGATTTCAGTATGAGTTTAGGTTTGGCATTTCAATAATCATTTCAACCACTAATAACCTTGACTGTAACTCATTTTGAGTAGTCTTTAAAAGAATAACCAGAGAATAAAATACACTGCTATGCCATTGCTTTCTTGATAAAGAAGACAGTAAAGGCACACATTCTCAAGCTTCTGCAATACTTCTGTGAAACCCTTAAGCAGACATAGATAACTGTTTAGACATAGGAACTGGCAAATACAGTGATCCATGTTTTTGTCTCTCATTATGCAGGGTTCACACATTTGACAAAAGACATAAAGATTCGGTCATTTTGTCTTTCACCACAGAACCCTCCTAGAATGTGTTTCTTACCGAAAACCTTGCCTGTGATTTTGCATGCCTTGTTTTTCACATAGTAGTATCTAGTAAATAAGTTTTAAACAGATAACTACATTCTTATTTGCACATCATTGCAGAACTACACAATAGAATAAAATGGTGACGAGTATGGCTTTGAAGTCAGAGAGCATTGAGCTTTAAATTCAAACCCTGACACTTAGAAGACTAGAAGTTCCTTAAACTCTCTAAGCTCAGACTCCATGTATAAAATGAGGATAATCTGAGCAGCAACCTCATAAAGTGCCAGGAGAGTTTCATGATCATTTAAAGCACATACAGTGCTTTGATGCTGCATGTTCCCAATAAATGACAGTTGCAATTTTATCGTCATCTTTGTTGTTATTTAGGGATGGCATTTTGAGATGCACAAAATATTGCAGCAAAATGCCCCAGTATTCTTGTCCCTTGTGTATACCCCACCCACCTTTAGTCATGCTTTTTTGTGTGTGTGAAAAAAAGTGAAAGAATGCAGTGCTTATTGAGATAGATTGTCAAAGATCTCTTTGCCCATGGGAGATGCTCACCAAATGTCTTTGATAATAATGACAGTGAGGTACTTGATGCTTATGTCAAAAACCTTGGACATATTTAAAAGCTACTAACAGCAAACTGACAACTTTATGCAAAAGGAGCTAATATGTTTTGAATTCTTGTAAAACAAGATGAATTTCAGAATCTTGCCCAGAAACAAAGTATTAAACTCTATTATTAACACGAAATGAAAAATTTGTTCTTTCCTTTACAATTTTCTAACGCAGTGACTGTTCTCTCCAATGTTTTCAAAGTGGCCTTTGTCTTATGAATGGCCCGGCCCTGCCTTCTGGAGGCCTATGACCAGAGTAGCTTGAATTATAAGCTTCCAGCCCTGGTGAATCCCATCTCAGAGGGAGGCAAATACTGGCCCACATGATATTGCCTTTGTTAAGCTGGAGAAAAGTGGTTGGAAATGGTGAATAAGATACTGCGTTATGAGAATTATCTGCTGGTAAGGGGTAAAGGTGGTGGGGGTATGTTTCCATCATATACAACTCACAGCTCACAGATAAAAGGGAGTAAAATCCCCACCACCCATCAGGTCCTTCATTTTGCCCTTGAACATGTACCAGTGACTCTTCATGGTTTGATTAAGGCTGGACATGGAGTTCCTCACCTGGCTATTCCGTCAGCCCGTTACATGTACATTCTGTAATGAGGGCAAATCTTCTAATCACTTCCTCTTTACAAAGCATAACACCTCCCACTTTTCTTCTGCGGGTGTCTCTGAAAAAGTACATTCCCCTTCCTGAGAATTTCTGCAAGAGCAAGGCCGATGAGCTGGAGGTGGATCTATAGACTCCCCCGCCACCGCTGGGCTGCAGCCTGGACGCCATCCTCCAGCCAGTTCACAGCGCTGCCCACAGCTAGAAGCCAAGACAGGCCCTTCTGGGGCCGGGCCGTGACTGAGTGCCAGCAGCCTCAGCATCCGTTGGACAATGCAGAGCCTCCTCTAGTACCTTGAAAATTTCAGAAAACTCACTTGATGAAAATGTGATTCCATCCACTTTTAGGCCCTCTTAATTGCCCTTACGTGTTTAACAAGTGTTTGCAAACATGACATTTGGGTTGAGGATGCAGGCTGTGCCTTGTTCCCATCCCTCCTTCACCCTTTCCTGGCGGGACAGCTAGCTCTTCAACTGGGGTTTGGCCCCAAGGCTGGTGAGGGAGGTGAGGGAGCTGGCAGGGGGTAGGAGAGGGGGAGGGCGGCACGTCAGGAGGCAGCTTCCAGTCCACTTCCTTCCTACAGGATTTCACCACCCATTCAAGAAGCCCAGTCTCCCCCATTAAAACCAGTCGCCTCTGACATCCTGATGCTCTTTATTAAACTGGCACCGAAGCACTTAACCTGCTGGATCGCCTGCCTTTCTCCAGACACCTGCCCCACAGCAGACTAAACAAACAGGGACTCTCCACTGCGCAAAAGTTGGCTTCTTTCACTGGGTCTCCCATCTGCTAAAAAGCCATTGTCTGAGAAAGTGTTCAGCTAGCTGGGGAGCGGGAGCGACTGCATACTGAACTGCCCCCTTTTCCCCATAAAAAGTCCTCGTTAGCATTTTCTTTTCTCCCCGGTTTTCAGGGCCTGATTTATTCATTGGTTTCACCTCTTCTCCCCTCCCCCTTGGTTCAGCAGGAGAGCCTCCTTGTCTTCGGTTTCTCAGGGGTCATGTCTTTTCAGTCACCGGGACAATGCCCGCTGCTGGCATCTGCTTCCAGATCCAATCAGCCATATTGTGAACACATCCTGCCAGAGAATTGTTCCTCCTTTTGCTCAGCTTTGTTGCCAATTTCATGCCATGTATTGCTCCATGTTTTGTGCTTCATGAAGCTGTCACGGGCATAAAAGTGGTCTGACCAGGGTCGTAGTAAAAGGGGTGGGAATGAAACAGCCACCAAAATGTTGAGCAGGCCACCCACAGTCCACACACACACACAGACACCCACACACACTCACACACCCACACTCACACCCAGCCCACACACACCCACAGTCCCCACGCAAACACACACACACAGCCCACACATGAACAAAATACACACACTCACAAGTCATACCCGCACACAATTTTCACATGCAGCATACACCCAAACACAGACCCGTCTGGGGCCCTCACACACTTTCCTTTCTTCCTCCCAAATTTAATTGTCACTAGTGAGATGCTTTATGCTTCTTCAAAGGGTTGGACAATTTTCTAAGGGGCACAGCGTTTGATTCCTTTAATAATGATAAGGAATATATTAAGGGGGGTGAGTATGAAAGTTAGAGAAAGACTTCAGAGTTTTTTCTAGTCATGTATAAACATTAAAATATTTTGTACAAAATCTTAAAAAACATACCAGAAAGTACTTTACAAGGCACATTAAACTACTCCAGATGAAAAGAACATTATAGGAAGCATCTTCACTTTTTTGAGACATTAACCCCTCATAAAAAACAACAATGTATCAAGGCCAGACTACCTGTCAGCGAAAGCATAAAAATTAGCCTCTTGGGGTGGGGGAAGGTATCCATGAGCCCCCTCCTCTCAAGTTGTGGTTCTTGGGCACAGGAGTATCCCAACGTATCAAGAGGCCCTTTGTAAACTGTGGATTAGCTGCCAGAGCACAAAAGACCAAGCCGTGCTGCAAAGCTTTGCTGAGACGCAGCTCTCAGGAAGGAGGGGAGCTGGGCTGCAGGTCCACCGATTGAATTGGGTCTGACTGCTGGCCGCCTGCCAGCTGAGGGGATGTTGCCTTTCTCCTTAATGTCAGATGTGAAGGGAAAAGAGGAGAGAAAACGGAGAATGAAAAGTCAAAATTCTCACAATAAAAATGTCATTAAAGTTTTCTCATTTTTATACTGTGTTCTTTGCATTTTCATTCAAAAAAGTTCTAAAAGTTCTGAATGTAGCTTCTTTACAGTATATTCTGTCTGTACTTGTGTTTTCATATGTTTTTATTCCAGCACCATGAGTACATCGATCCCCTTTTGGTTGTTGTTGGTTGGTTGTGAATGCCAAGAATTTTAGAAAAGAGCAGGGTGCCATGTGTGGACACAGGAGGGCTTTCCACCGGGGGAGTCTCCTCTTCGTCTCCCCACCTCTTACAAACTCACACAGAAGCTCGTTCTGGTCTTAAGATTTCCACCATTGGAGTCCCTCCCCTAGAGAGTTATAAGCTATTATCCCAAAAGGACGTAACAAAGAGGCAAATCTGGAATCCCTGGGGTACATTTAAACATGACATTTTTAGCATCCAAGTAATAACGTGTGAGGAGTAGCCACTCACAACTGAATGAAACAAAGGTGCTTAAGCCACCCAGTCCATGGCATTTGGGGAGGGCAGCTCGAGCGGACTAGGACACATCTTAAGGTGGGGTGAGTGTGTCTGAAAGATTCAGAAAGAAAGGGGAAAACATCTAAGCATAGCACGCTACTGTCACAAACGGGGTGTCCCTTCAGAGATTGCCCTGGGGCAGGATGGTTGGGGTTGGGATTTTTCTCCACCCCACCAGACCTCAGTCTTTACTCACTTCCTGAGCCTTTGGACCCTTTGCCCACTCCTGAAACATAATTCATCAGGGTTTTCTGAGAACTGGAACATCTCACTGACAGAGTTAACACACACAAAATCAAGGCGAAGGAGGCCTACTCAAGGAAACTCCTGGAAGTCTGCACTTCACCCACCTACCCTGGCAAAGCTGCACTTGGTTCCCACTCAGCTCTGCCCTCCATTCGGCATTGTGGAGCATCAACTATGGCAACTCAGATTTATAAAGATGAGTAAGCCACAACCCTTGCACTCAGAGCCTCAAATCTGGTAACAGACAGGCACTTGTGTCAAACATTACAATTCAAATATGTCACAATGTAAACATTGTTCTACAAAAGTAGGGTAAAGAGTGAGTGACTTCCTAGGAAAAGCACTTTCCTTCTGTAAGTGGGCATTGCTCTTGCAAAAGCCAAAAGAATACAAGAACCTGGTATATTGAATGAAAAGGGGGGCATGCAATGGAGTAAAATATAAGATGCCTAGACTTAAAGGAAGGGAGGGCTAGGACATAGAATGTCTGGGTATAAAAGAAAAGGAGGGGCCGCACTAAGAAGTTGTTTTCCATGGCACACAGGAGTGGAGACTGAAGGGGAGAGAGAGAATAAATACTTTGGCGATATCAGTTCCAAGAGAAAAGATGTCCTCAAATACCCAGTTTTCTAATTTAACCCCCGAGTACCCCAGTCTTTTGCTTTTCTCATGACTTCATTATTTCTAACTTTTTCAAGGGCCTTTTGAAATTCTAAATGCATCCAATGTAGCCAGAGTGCAAAATGTGCTCTCTTTTTTTTGTTGTTGTTTCATGATTTTTTCTTTCTTCCCTCACCCTCTACTTTTTATTTATGTTTAACAAGGACATTGAGCCAGCAAGACTCGTGAGAGGGCCAGAGCCAGCTTTGTGCCCTGTGTGAGCGTGTATGTGTGTGTTAAACAATTTCATGGACATCTGTCATGCACAGTTAACTTTGCATTGCTGCATTTTAAGTGGTGGGCCCAGGCTTGGCCGGCAGTGATAAAGTAGCTGGCAGTTTTCAAAAAGCCACAGGATAACAGAGCATGAATCATAAAACACACTACTGTGTAGCAATATCCAAGTTCATTCAATGCAATGAAACCATGCAGAGGCCCTTTATCCCCAGCTAATTATGTGGAAACGTCTAAGACAATAAAGCATCTGGTGGTCTTTCTTCCCCGTTTCAATTTTTCTCAATATTGTGACAGGGCAAAGTATTGTCCCTTTCCCAGGGTAGTTGCAGTGAAGAGGAGTAAAAGCAAGGGTCAGGGAAGAGCAAATAGATGAATTTATAACTTTCTTTTTATTTATTCCTTCCCCATTGTCTCTCTGGAAGTCTTCCTTCAGGGCTGTATTTTGGGATCACTATTCTCATTGCAGTCTGCTTGAATCCCCTTTTCTCCTTCTATTAAAAAAAATGCCACCCAAACTGCCAGGCCTTCTATGATTCCCTGTTGCTACTGGGGCTTTCTGCCCCAGGGGGACCAGCAATTTAAGTCTAAGATTCACCAGGACTCTCCGGACTCAGGTTAAGGGAAGAGTGCCTACTTCCAAGAATGAAATCTAATATGTGATTTCCTTTCTACTAGAAAGAGGTGATGAGAATGGTCCCTGTGATTAGCATTTTCCCAGAGAGGGTTCCCCGTAATTGCCCTGCACATGGTTCTTTTTGCCATTCTCTGGAAAACACACGCAAATGCCATGCGTTGCACTCCTGGGGGTTTTGATGAAAGCCCCTTTACAGCTAAGCACTGTGAATGAGGCCCGAGCCAGAGGCTGATGAGGTGACTAATTGGTACCACTAGCTTAAAAAGCTAATAAGTTAATTAGATTAACTTCGTTCGTGTTTGCACAGGGCTTTGAAGAGGGAAACACTACAGGAGCCCTAAGCTTCTTTGAATTGAGATTGGATGCAGCTCCATGCTGGGTACAAGCTTTCCCTGAACGACAAGTCTATTGTGGTTCTATCCCGTTTTGTTTTATCCTATTATTTAATTCCCCGGCCACTTCCCAATCTTTCTCAAAAGCCAAAATTAAAGTGACATAATATGCTGTTAGCATCTCCTAGGGCAACATTTTTAGTCACTATAAATCTAAATTTCATTCAAACCATTATGTTTTATTTTCCTATTTTCTCTGAGTATAATTGTGTCATAACAGCCAAATCATTTTAATGCCAACTTAAGAATCAAGTCAGATTCTTTTCAATCCAAAGGTAGAAATAATTATTAGGAAACTTACCGGAGTGGTATTTGCATCCTCTTTGGATTGCTTAATTATCCCACACTTTGAAAATGCAGTGACGCCCAGAGTCACAGTATCACTGTTTTTTATGGAGTTTTTAGCACTAAGTAAATTTTGTATTCATCATCAATATCCTCCTTCATCTATCTGTCTCTCTATTTGTCTGACTGTCCACCTGTCCACCCATCCATTGGTCCATTAATCCAGCTAGCTATCTAATGTATTCAGCAAACATTGAACAAGACACTAAAGTACTGCTTAGTTGATTCACAGTGATGAAGACAGGGTACAGCCCTCAAGGAACTTTTAATCTAGAACACATAATATCTCCTCTGGAGAAAGTGCCTAAAAGCAAAGCAAGGAGAGAGATGATTGAGCTGGAAGACCCAGTGGAGATTTCAAGGAGAAGGTGGCTTTTAAGCTAAACCATAAAGAGTTTTAACAAGAGGAGATAGAGAAAAGGTTCACCCTGCATGAAAGAGACAGCAGAAACAAAGGTTCTGACAAGCAAGGGTGCATGGTACATCCAATAAACAGAAAATAATCCCATATGGCTGAGGGGTACACACACAGAGGAAGTGAAAGATGGGGCTGCAAATGCAGATGGGGTCAAATCATCAAGATGGAGTCTCCCTGGTTTGTGGTGTGTGTGTGTGTGTGTGTGTGTGTGTGTGTGTGTGTGTTTGATCCCATATGGCTGAGGGGTACACACACAGAGGAAGTGAAAGATGGGGCTGCAAATGCAGATGGGGTCAAATCATCAAGATGGAGTCTCCCTGGTTTGTGGTGTGTGTGTGTGTGTGTGTGTGTGTGTGTGTGTGTGTGGTTTGTTTATTTGTTTTCTGAGCAGAAAACTCACATGAAAGTAATCAGGTAAGGAAAGACAATGAGAAGATCAGTGAAGGCATTTTGAGATTGTCATTTAAAAGGCAATAAAGGCCCTAGCTGGTTTGGCTCAGTGGATAGAGCATCGGCCTGTGGACTGAAGGGTTCCGGGTTCAATTCCAGGCAAGGGCACATGCCCAGGTTTCAGGCTCAATCCTGAGTGGGGTGCCTGCAAGAGGCAGCCGGTCAATGATCCTCTCCCATCATTGATGTTTCTATCTCTCTCTCCCTCTCCCTTCCTCTCTGAAATCAATAAAAATGTATTTTTTAAAAAATAAATAAATAAAAATAAAAGGCAATTTAGAACGAACTCATGGTTGCCAGAGGGAAAGGATTAGGGAATCGGGTGAAAAAGGTGAAGGGGTAACTACTAACTTCCAGTTATAAAATAAATAAACCACAGGGATATAATGTTAGCACAGGGAATATAGTCAATAGTATAATAATAACTTTGTATGGTGACAGATAGTTACTAGACTTATCATGGTAATCACAATGTAAGGTATATAAATGTCAAGTCACTACATTTTACACTTGAAACTAAAAGAATATTCTATGTCAACTATACTTCAATTTTTAAAAGAACTAAAAATCCAAACCAAAGTGATGGCAAAAGGTAATAAAAAAGAAAGGGAAGGAAAAAGACACATCAAACAATTATGATCTTATTAAGTGAAAATAAAAATTTTTAAAGAGCAGACTAGAAATCAAAATGTGTACTTTAACTACATAAAATCACATTTTTTAAATTTATGGTTTTATCATCTTTGGATGGAAGGCTTAAAAGTGTTTGCTTAGTACTTTTGCAACTTATTTTTCTCGGTAATAAATATGTATCATTTATAAAGTGAAAGGCTTTAAATTTTATCAACTAATGTTAAGAAAGTAGCATCCCTAGAGGAAAAACTTAGCAAGTAATTCAGATGGGAATGACTGCTATGCTAGCACCAAAAGAAAAAAGAAAAAAAAAGTATTGAAACTCTGGGTGACATAGTGCTTGAAGAGCATCGTAAGAACTAAAGGTCAACCACTTGCATTTTTATTTCAGCTTCACATTCTGTGCAAGTTGCTTAACTTCTCCAACTCTCAGTTTCTTTATCTGTAAAATAGGATAATAACAGGGCCTGCTTTAAAGATTAGGATGAAATGAGATCGCTGTATAAAGTACCTAACATGTGGTAGACTCAATAAATGTTACTCTCCTGTCTCCGTCTCAACCCAGTGTCAGAACCTAGTAGAGTGTCTGTATGAAGGCACAGAGACGATCATAACAATTTCTCATTATTCACTTCACCTGGTCTTAGGAAACCTAGAAACCCAGACTGTGCATGGTACCAACCAGCCTTTCCTATTCCATAAGAATATTGTTTTCAACAAGTTGCCTGTTTTTCCTTGTCTTTAGTCATCTGACATGGAGTTCTCGGCTACATGCAGGCTTAGGGAAAGACAGAAAGATATATTATCTTTGCCTGGAAGGTGCCTGTGTTAGTTTCCAAGGGCTGTCATACTAAAGTATTACAAATGTGGATTAAAACAATAGAAATTGATTCTCTCATAGTTTTAGAGTCCAGAAGCCCAAAATCCAGTTGTATGTAGGGCTGCATTCACCTTGAAGACTTTAGGAGAGGATCCTTCCTTGCCTCTTCCAGCTGTTGGCATTCCTTGGCTTGTGGTAGCATAACCCTAATCTATTCTCATGGCCTTGTTTTCTGTGCTTCTTGGTGTCATCTTGTGTGTGCCTCTTATAAGAACACTCTCATTGGATTTAGGTTCCATAACCCAGTCATCCTTGGATCTTTGTCTTTATCACATCTTTGAAGATCCTACTTCCAAATAAGGTCACATTCTGAGGTTTCCGATGCATGCACATGAATTTTGAGGGGACGCTATTCAACCCATTACAGTGTATTAAATAAAATTGGTTTTCTGTCAGCTGAAAGGGTGTAAAAAATGAGACCTCTGTAGCAACAAACATACCTGGTACCCAGGTCTTGATTTCTAATCTCCAACAAAAGGAACTAGGGCTCCTTGAAGAGATGGCTGATTCTAGAACTGGGGCAAGAAACATACAAGATGATCTTGGAACAGCTTGTAGTGCCAAAAAGTTAGTAAGTGCTCACACACACATACACGCACACACACTGGTGAGGATATGGCAAAGGAGCAGAGCACCTATTGTATGAGTGTCTGGAGGTGATACCACATGAGCAGATGAACTGTCCAGCTGAGGCCCACCAACCCACAGAATTATGAGGAATATTAGTCATGTTGTTTCAAGCCACTAAGTTTTGGGGTGCTTTGTTTTATAGCAATAGGTAATAAAGACAGGTACATTTTTTCTCTTATTAAATTAGTAAAAATACGTTTTTAATGTTAATGCTATTAAGAGTACATCAAGGTATGACCAGTCAAAATTAAAGCTCTACATGATGCCAAACATCTAATGATTCAGTAGGATATTCAGATATTCACAATATCATTTGCTTTACTGGTATATTTGGAGATGAATAAAACCTTATATTCTAATTTTTAAGCTAATTTTTTAAACATATGGTGAAAAGGAGGCAGAACTTTAAGGTTTAATTCTTCCAGCTGAGTAAATTCATCCTTTGACTGAGATGCTAAGGAAGTTTAAATATAAGTATCTGAAGAAAAAAGAATAAAGACAAACAATGTTGAAACAAAAAAAATTTAGGGCACAAGACAAAATGTTTTGATTGTCAGAATGTGAGATGTTTGGGTCATTGGACAGAAGTGGGGTAAAAAATAACTTCCCTGTACCACAGAAGAAGAAATAGTAAAAAGTGTGGCCATCAGCTGTCTAATGTTAGTGATTTATGTAAGTTAAAAGGATATTGGAGTATCTTACTAGTAAAATGTCAGTTAGAAGAGACGTATTTAATCATTTTGTTCTTGACAGAAAAGCAGTAAGTCCACATACAAGTAACTTGCCCAATACAATTTAGTGGCAGCAGAGCAAGCAGGTACCTCAAGAGGCCCAATGATCTAGGGGCTGCCTTTCCATCTGAAGATGTCACAAGATGTCACAGTAGATGCTACAATCTACTGAAGGTTATATACTAACCATAAGTTAGCATGGAAGGAGCACATTGTCTTTGTAAATCTGCTTTTATATCTTCTGCTGAATTAATTCATTTTTAAGTTAACTTCGCCATTGTGATTTGTTGAACTCTAGGGGTGCACATGGATATACAGGAATACGTATGTAGACACGGTATATATAAATAAGTCATTGAGAAGTCTATTCATGCTGCTTCCACTTTTCTCATTTTTTCATAATCCTCTGGGTTTGCCTTCTCCCTCCACCATTTTTCACACCATGAGGTCATTACTATCTCCTAAGTTACAAACCCACAGGCTTTTCTCCATCACATTTGCTCCTGTTGATCATGTCCTCATTGATGGAACTCCTGGTTTATAGTTATGATGACACTATGGGCTCTTTTTTTACTTGTCTTTACTCTTCCTCATTCTCCATTACTGCTCCTCTTCCTTCATTCTTTACATGTTAGTGTTCCATCCTTAGCCCTTGCCAGACTCATCTCCCACAACAATATCTTAACTACTTACTGGACCTTCTAACCAGCAGCCCCTTCAAGCTTTCCATTGACAAGCAGTGCCTTCCTTTATTTATCCACTAACTAAAACTCTAGTTATTTTTCTCAAGATAGTTAACATACTATGAAACATGACTCATCTTCTTTATCTAAAGTACCAACCCATTCTTTGTACTCCAATAGCACAGACACGTGTCATGTGCTACTGGAATACAAAAAGGCTATCTACAGGAGTGGTTGAGTGTGGGCTCAAGAGTTAGCCTGCCTCACTTTTAATTCTGTCTGCTTTTAATTATGCCTCAGCTTCCTCATCTTTCAAATGGGAATTATAATAGTAGTGATCTCTTATAGTGCAGTGAGTATTAAATGAGTTAATATATGTAATTTATCTAGAACAGTACCAAGAACATATTTACTTCTCAATATCTGTTAACTATAGAGTTATTATATCATGTTAAGATAGTGAACTGAAATTATTTTTTTACTTATCCAACTCCGTTACTAGAAAATGAGAACCTTGAAAAAGTTCAAGATTCTATACCCAACTCATACCACAGAGCACATAACAGGTGTGTAAACTATTGATCAAATAGAGAACTTCAGGTGAAAGTAAATGGAGAATGAAATAAAGTGATATTGATCTTGGAGAATACTACAGTTCCCTTGGCCAGACAAAGGCATGATGCCCCTATAATAAAGATTGCAAAACTACCACAAATGAGAAAGATAAAGTAATAGTAAGAGACTTCAACTACCTGAAGAGGTGCAGGAGTCTATAAGTGCTGATAGCAGGACTTCAGATAAGTAATTGACTTGCCTGAAACACAGAGGATAATGGAAGAAATGAGAACTACAAATAATTCAGACTAACAAGAAAGAACCATTTGGAGGTATAAAAATAGAATTTGGGAGGAATTAAATTGAACAAAGTAAAAAAAGAGCCCATAGTGTCATCATAACTATAAACCAGGAGTTCCACAAAGGAGGATATTTTTAGTTATCACAAATTCTCGAATATATTGTATTTTTCTCTTCTGTCACCTATCCCTTTCTACCTTTCTTTATCATCAATTTACATAAAAGTAACCTCTTTTAGATTGTCAATCTAAAAGGGAAAAACTGTATCTTCCACATTTTGCCTCTCTCACAGCATGTAATACAGTCCCTTTCACCTAAGAATTGACTGACTAAATGAAAAGAAACCAAGAGGGAAGTATAAATGGAAAAAGAAGAGGGCAGATGAATGTCAAATTGCTAGAGGAATCTGCTGGATTTAGTGATTTTTAAGATATGCTAATGGAATAGAGAAGAAATAATTAAAGACCCAATATTCTGGTCAGATCAATGATTCTCTCCCATCATTGATGTTTCCATCTCTCTCTATTTGCAGTTTACCCTTTCCTAATTAAACTGGGTTAGAGGAGGATTGGGAAAATCGTATAATGAAATAAAAAATCAGAGAAGCTGGCTAGGAATCAGATGTCATTACAACTGGATTTCAGAAGCAAGTAAATGAGTTGGTTCAGACTTGCTGACTGGGGGTGTTGGGTGAAATATCCCAATGGAAAAATCCAGACTGTGGCTGACTGGATGATTCTAGAGCCCAGGAGAAGATTCTGGACTAGAGTCAGATATGACAGTCAGCCACATAAAGGTAGGAACTGAAGAAACTGAAGGAGAGGAGACTGCTGGAGTTTGTGAAAACAAACAAGAGAAAGGCTCCAAGAATAATGCTACAGGAAAAGAAAGGAGAAACATTCAATAAGATTGAGGCCAAACAATGAGAGAAGAAGGAAAGGAGTTAGTAGCATGAGTGTCACAGAGGGAGCCAAAGTGAGAAAGGAATTTCTTGACGGAGCCTGTAGTCAACCATGTCAAATGCACCAGGGTCAGACGAAACTGAGAAAAAGCCATTGGCCTTGTAGAGAGTAGTTTTAGGAGCTTTATAGAAGCAGGGTAGCCATGGTGAAAAGCCAACACCTCCAAAAACCTTAAGAAAATTAAGACAATGACTGTAGACCACTTTCTAGAAACTGAAACTGAAGGAAAAGGAGTTAGCACCTACTTGTTGTCAGAATGAATGAACAGGTTCTGCCAGGTGTGGATATATGGAAGCCCAAGAAACAGGAAAGGTTCAGATGGAATATCAAATATCTGACCTAGGAGGAACTCTAGGCAGCACCACGGCCAAACCTCTGATGTTACCTAGGAAGAAACTCAGAATGTTAGGTGGGTAGTTCAAAGTCACCCAGCATGTCAGGATAGAGATTTAAATGAAGGTTTCCCATCTCTCAGGTGGCTGATCTTTTCAATACACTGCCTTTGCAACATGAACCTTAAGCTTGGCAAATAACAAAATCACAACAACAAAAAATTAAGTTTATATCTTTTCTTATTCTCCTGCCGGTTACTTCTTCTAGCCTATCTATCATCCCTCATGCAGAGACAATATTCCTCCTTCCTAATTGATCTGTAGTAAACTATTGCTTTTCATGGGGAAGGGGGCAAGTGGATGTTTCCAAGGTTACTGACAAGGACCTGATGCTTTCCCTAGCAAACCGGCATTCACCATCCCATGACTACACAAGACCCCAAGGGGCCAAATTCACATGTGAAGAGAAAGTTGGCAAGACCAGCATTGATGGAGAAACAGCTTTTCCTCTTTTTTCATACAGGCAGAGTCTACACAGCCAAAGTGGGCTAGAAGGGAGGACGGAGTAATAATCTGGCAAACTCGGGCATTGTAAAAACCCAATCCAGCCACTCGGGCCTCCAGGCAAAGAAAAACATTTTCCCTGGCCCTGCCAAGGTCTCTCCATGCTCCAGGATGTAGGCCTGAGGGATTTGTGGCTCCCAAATGGTGGCATTGCCAAGTTGGCATGGGATTATGTGAGGCCTCTGTCCAACAGAACATTGGCCTCCATCCTTCCAGCTTTCTCAGTCCCCCATGGCACTAAGGGGCTATTTGGGAAGGAACACTTCCTCTGTGCAGCCACTAGGGGACCGTTTAATGCACTACATTGGTAATGCAGTGTCTGGGGTCTAGCTAATGTAGATTCACTGGCAGCAGATCCAGATGCAATGGTGATAGGTGATTTAGCAAACCATGGTCAATTACAATGCTGCATTTATTACTTCATTCATTGGCTTCACTTACTGGCCAGCTCCAGCCAGCTCTAGTGGAATAAGATATTTCTCGTCAGTAAGTTGCTTTCCTTGGATTGCCTCTTCTAGGAATCGGAGTCCAGACTTTTAAAGTAAAATGGAAGAATGACTTTCAGTATCTTCTCCATATAAAAGGGACCTGGAGTATCAGGCATTGTGGACTCCTTTCTCCATGTCTAAGTCACTGGTTAGATAACTGGAAACTCCTTCAGGCCAGGGGAAACCTGGAATTTCAGAATCATTTCTTTAAAATGCTTACATCTTTAAGTTGCTTTGGCCTTCCTATGCCCTGCCTACTACACCTGCCCCAATGGGGAACATGGCAGTTTTGTCAGAAACACAGCCATTCTTAGCATGGCTGTATCTATTCATGCAGGAATAAAGGCTGATGGGGCTGCTAACACTTACCTAGCCACAAGAACAGATTATCCCCAAGTACCCCCCCCCCCCCGACACACACACACAAGCTCATAACAATAACAATATTGGAGACATCTGGTAATTTGCCTCTTTCAAAGCTGACACAAACCTTGGAGGACAAGTAATGTATTCAGCAGCCACCTAGTCAGCGATGCAAAATGGTGCCTGGGTTCAAGGCTATGATACATTAGAATATAATTTGGCTGGAGCTTTTCTCTCTATTACGGAGAACAAATGCATTTTTGAATGACTTGAAGAAGAGGTCATGCTATTACTTCCGATGGGTAAGCTCAAAGAGGGTCAGAGAGGAGACCCAGTTGAGATAAGCCCCTGGAAAATGTATATGCTCTTTCAAACCTAATCCTATTTTTTAGGTCTCTCTCTTCACTTTCAGGGCAGGAAACTTGGCTACCCTCTGGGGATCTACTTCCAGCTTGTTGGGAGGTTTCAGACAACTGCTGAATCTCTCGGCGCCCACCCCAGTTACTTCTTCTGTAGAGTATGGGAAATGCCACCACCCTTAGGCGTAGGGGTCACTGAAAAGTTGTTGTTGCTGCTATTGTTGTTGTGGTTTGTTTCTCAAAAGACTAGAATCTAGCCAATTTCCAAGAGCTTTGAGATCGCTGGGTATTCTTTCTAAGCATGTTACAAAGATGCCTGTTTGCTTAAAGCTGTGACAACTTTTCAGTCCACCCCCGCCCCCCCGGGCCCCGCTTGTCTGTTTTCTACACAGATTCATGTCCACAAAAGAACCAACTTAAGTTCTTTGATAAGGAGTTCAAGTTCCTAAATCTTACCACCAATCAGGCAGTATATTTAGAGAGAAGGCAAATAGGCCTTAAATAGTCTTAGCCAAACCCTTCCAACAAAATTGCTTAGCACTGCATTCTATTTGCAGTCTACCCTTTCCTAATTAAACTGGGTTAGAGAAGGATTGGGAAAATTGTATAATGAAATAAAAAATCAATCTTGCTTAT
Source organism: Myotis brandtii (assembly GCF_000412655.1). Lineage (NCBI taxonomy): Eukaryota > Metazoa > Chordata > Mammalia > Chiroptera > Vespertilionidae > Myotis > Myotis brandtii. Next base: position 2,999,251 of record NW_005366245.1, on the reverse strand, counting down.
TCTGACAGGCTCCTAGTACATTGTTAGAAATCATGACTAAAATTCAACTTTTTTTCTGTCTTCACATATTTTTACATGTGTGCTATAGGTTGAGCAGGCTTCCAAGTCTAGGTCACAGCAAACCCTGTTGGTGTTCATTGGTAGAGACCAAGTGGGCATATGAGGGCCAGGTTTAGCCCACTCTATGAACAGTCTTATAGTCCTCGGAGCAAGTCTTGGCTGTACATCCTTCAGCCTCTGCACCAAGTTTCTTTTGCTTGAGAAAGAGTCACAGTCCATCTGCTGTGCAAATACACAAATACAAAACCATCACCCGTTTCATTAGGAATTAGTCCCCACCAGGATACAGCAGCCCTTTCACCTTTCAGATGAGGAATGAATGTTGTAATTGTAAATCGAGCTCCTGAGTGAGGCCTTTCCCGGGCAGTGAATGGAGTCAACCTTGGCTCCAGGAAGCCACTGGCCAGTGGTGCCCCAGCAAGTTCTGTACCCAATGCAAAAACAATATATGCCCATTCTTAGCCTACTTGGTGTTACACTCTATGTTTTTCTGCCCCATTGAATGACTTTGGGTGGTAAGCAGTAAAGATTTGAGTGAAGGTGATTGAGATCACTAATCATTTTCAAATATCCAGCACAGCTGTGCCAGCCCACAGCAACTAAATGTGTCTCTCTGCATCTCCTTCATGGCCAGTATTTTCACAGTTAGCTTGTGACACATCCAAAGAATCAGGCTGACTTCATGGAGTCTTGTTTTGTGGTGTTGTTGTTGTGGTGGTGGGGGTTTTTTTATTGTTTTCTTTAAATAATGATCAGGTATTATTACTTCTATAACTAATTAAATGAAATGCTCTGATGTTTTATATGACTTTCTTCCAGGCATGGGTAAGACAAAAGAGATTAAAGAAGAGCAAAATTTAAAACTGAGTCTCATGTGTATGTGTAAGATTTCTCTGGGAGAGTCTTAGAAACCTCCTGACTGTGGTTGTCTTTGGGAAGAGAATTGGGTGCTGGGGGAAAGGGTGTCACTAAATGTCCACCATCAGTGGAAGGGGAGAAAGAGGTGGTGTTCAGAGAGATACAATTTTATTTTACATGGAAAACAAAGACACTTTTAATTTAAGACATAGGCAAACCTCCCCCCATTGCATTTTTTAAATCAATCTCTAGTGAAATGATTATTGAGAAAGATAAATTCTAATAATCAGTCTAGAATACAGATTTTTAAATGTCCTGTCAACTTATTTTTATTTTTCTCCCCCTCTAATGTAGTCTTTAACACTCTCACCCATAGAAATGACACAGGTCCCACACTTACAACGTTGGTTATTCAAATGAGATTTGTTCTTTCTTTATCCTAGCCCTCTTTCCTTTAAGTATGTATTGTCTTGCAACTTTCTCAGTCCTTCTTAGGGTTTCAGGAATTTAATTTACATATCTTTTCTTTCCTCTGTAATAATATTTATTGAGTACTGGCCATATTCTCTAACTTCACTTATTATTGAGTGCTTATTAGATGGCAGGCACCATCCTAAGTAGTTTATGTGCAGTATCTCATTTAACCTTCAGAACAGCCTTATAAAGTACTGTTATTATCTCCATTTTGCAAATTAGAAAGCCAAATGTTAGACAGGTGAAGTACCTTGGCCCACCCCTCGCAGCAGCCCAGACCTGCCCAGTAAGTGCCCACACGCTCAGGTTGTAAAAGTGCTATTCTTTTCTCATCTCTTAATATTTTTATTCAAATTTCATCTTTTTTTCAAGTTCCTGCTCATTATCTAATGCCCTTATATAATTTACCTTTTTCCTCTTTTCTTTAATATCCCATCATCCCTGTGGCACCATCTTTTATTTTCTTTGCTCAAGTCCAAAATACAATTAGGAGATTCTTTTCAGGGCCTCCTTTCCTGCCTCTCAGAGTCATAGTGAGGGCATAGCTACTGCAGCAATGACCCTGGGCTATATGCTACTTGGAAGGGAGGTGGTTTCCTACTTATTTAGAGCTACGATACAAAGTTAGATGCTCATCCTTGTCTGTTCTTGGAAATGGTGCCTGTCCCCAAGTTAGGTGACCTGCTATCAAATATTTTAATATGATAATGAGAAAAGAGGAATTATTTTGACTACACATTAGGGTCTAGCTGGTGTCGTAAGTTCATAGAATAGATACTTTTTTAATGAAATGTAACTTTCATACTTGAGAGAAATGAAAATGGAATCCTATTATGAACAAGTATTTTTATTTTTAGCTCCAAAATATCAAGCTTTGCAAAAAATGTTATGAGCGGGGGGAAGGGGAACAATGGGGGGGTAAGGACACATATGTAATACCTTAATCAATAAAGAAAATTTTTTAAAAAAGAATAAAACAGCATCACATTTTTGAGCGGCTCTTGTTCTATTCACATCCCTATATTTCTGCAGGGGTTGTTATCATTATCCTCTTCGTGATCACCACTGTTATTATTACATGATGGAGGAGGAGAAATTGAAGAAAAACTATCAAGACTTCAAAAATAAAACTCCTCTAAGTCTGGCCTCCACCCTTGCACCTCATGAACTATGGATGAAAAAAATAAGGGGGTCCTGGAACAAGAAAAAAAGCATTTGTAGCTAAAATTCATATTCAAAAGGCCAAACTAAAAGAAGGAAACGTTTTCTTCCAAAGACAAACAGGCATGTGGACACAGACCACGCGCTCAGCCTCCTGCGTCAGAAGCCTTGGCCCAGGAGAACCTACGGCAGAGACTCAACTTCGTGACATCACTGTGAGGCGGGGAGTGTGTGCTAATGAATTCATTGCATGGGCTCTCTGACCAGAAACTCATCCCCACCCCTCCCCCTGGCCCACCCCTGTCCCTACAGCAAGCCGAGTTTGTGTAGCACCACTGTGCTGCTCAGCCTGTGTGCTTAATGCATTCATTAAACAGGAGACTGGAGATGGTTTCCTATGTTTCTCATTATTTAAAAGAACAAGTTAATCTCCCCTTTGGGGGGCAGCAGGGGAACTGAAAACCACATGATCCTCTTAAATAGTTCTTTGCCGGGTCCTCCCTTGTTGACAGGTCTGCTTTCATAATTTTATTGTCGTGGCTTTGGAGCAAATTTTAGAGAGGTAGAGCTTGTTGATGGAAGGGTGGAAATGAGGAGAAGGAAGGTGAGGCTGGGAAAAGCCTAGGGGGTGAGGGAGAGAAATCCAGCCATCTGATAGATGGCAAGTCTTTTATCAGATCTACCTCTTTCCCTCCTCGAGTGCCTATCATATCACACAAACTGCTCCTGAAGAGCCCTCCATTTACCCTCTCCCCTAATTAAATGTGCACTTCATTAATGTAAATTGGGGGTTTAATGCTCTTGTTGAAATTCTGAAGAAAGTGCTATGGCCTCGCGAAATGCTTAAGCATCATTGCAAATTAGATTAGGGACCAAGAAAGGCAGTAAAATTAGAATGATAATGGCTGATGTGGCTTCCTGACAGGCATGACTATTCAGGGATCAATGGAAGGGAGAACCGTTTCCCGAGCCCAAAGTGAAAGGCAGGGACAGACGTCAGCCTACAGATGTGGCTTTTGGAAGCACTTTCAATTAGTTTAATTTGGTAAATGGTGGGGATTTAGAGGCTCTCGGCCAGTCATACAAGACAAGAATACATTGAAATGTTTTTCACTTTTTAACATAAAATAGGATTGGCTTTAGATTTGCATTTCTCGAACAAGAAGATGGAGAGGGGCGGGGTGGGAGGTGGAGGGAGCAGGGAAAGTTTCCAAAGTGTTTCACCAACTCTGCTTTTGAAAATGGAAATGACTTTTATAAGCTTGGCCTGGAACCTTCCAAACAGTGGGAAAGGAGAGAGTCAATGTGCCCCTCTGGTTCTCAGGGAGGCCTTCAAACCTGAACAGCCAAGAGCCAAATATGTACGGAAACCTGTGGTCAAAAGCTGGGGTGTTGTTGTGGTGGGGGGAGGTGTAGGTAGTGAAATACACTCAAACTCATTCATCATTTCTCACTGTAAATATGCTTTATCTTTTTAAAAAAGTGAATAATATCTCTCAGTTACAGGGCCCCATATCTCAGTTATAGGACCCCTTCTTCTCCCGCCCCTCAAAAAAACTTTAAGCACACGTTTAAAGGAATCAAAAAAGAGGAATATTCATAATCCTGTTCCACAAGCATGCACCCCAGCACATGTGCTCGAGGTTCTATTCTGAAGGCGTGGACGCGACCTCAGCAGACACTCACTAGGTGGACACTCAACTTGGCCTCACTTGGTGAGCGGTGAGATGCCTCCTGTTCTTTTTGTTCCCTCCTACTGGCTCCTCCCCACCCCCAAACCACCGGTGTCTTCACTGGAAAATAAATTGGCACAAATCTGGTGACTGGGGACTTTTACAGGCAGGACAGCTTCTGTGCACAAAGGCCTCCTTCAGATTTGCAGATTTCGACTACAGGTCCCTCCTTGTGTTCCCAGAGTGCTGTCAAGCTCCAGTTGGACCTCCTCCCTGAAGGCGTCTGCATCTTTCCTGAGTGAAGAGGAAGGAGATGGTGCCTCAGAAGCTACGGTAAATATTACCAAGTCCCCAGTGACTCCCAAAGCCTGTCCAACCTCGTGAACTGGTGCCGGATTCACCTCCCAAGTCCATATGTTCCTTTTATGGATGCACCCCTCGCACCCTTGTTAAGCTAATATCGCAAGTCAGCAGCGAGCACGGCAATAGACAACCCATACAGAAAGGAGAGTCACTTGCCCAAAAGAAAAGCGTGACCTCCACATGTGGTGAAAATAGACCAGGGCAAAGGGAAGCTTGTGACATAGTTTTCACTGTTAATAATTTGGCAGCTAAGAGTTCTCAGTTCATCATGAGGATGGTAGCAGATCATTGGTGTTACAAGCAAATCCACATTTATGGGCTTCCTAAGGCCCCTTTCATAAAGGCCACTTGTCTGCTACAAAACATCCAATGGAGAAGCAGGAAAAAATGCCAAGTAAATTATCCCAGTGCAGTTCATATAAATAATATAATATCTAATATCTGTATAGTACTTTGCTGTTTTCTAAAAACACAAACAAATCCAATAAGTTATTTGATCTATAACAAAATCTGAGATAGAAAAGAAATGAATAACTTTTCCTACTTTATAAATGATAAAAATGAGGTTCAGAGGTGACCAGTTACTTTCCCAAACAATTGTAAGTGGCAGAGTATAAATTAAAGCAAAATTCTTCTTTTTCTAATAACTTTAATGTTGCAAAATTGACAGACAATTTTTGAGGAAAAATTCAAATAATACAGAAATGTACACAGAAGAACGTAAAATGCATACCAATAATTACCAGAAATATTTTGCAAACATCTTTTCATATATATTTCTTTGTCTTGATAGGTAATATTAATACTGGTAGTAATAAGAGCTAACATTATTAACTTCTCATGAGCCAGGTACTATCCTTGGGTCTTGGATGTTTGTATGTAGTTCGTAGAGCAACTCTGTGAGGTAGATGTAACTTACAGATGAAGAAAATAAGGCTTGGAGAAGTTAAGTAATTTGGCCAAATTCACACAGCTATGCGTATTACTTATAAAAATACAGTCATACAGATCATGTAGCAGGTAACTTGCTTTTTCACATAATATATCATGAGCACCTTTCCTTGTGTCTACCTCATCATGTTTCATGGCTGCATATATTTCACTGTATGTAAGTACCCTAATCCTATATAATAAAAGCCTAATATGCTAAGTGTCTGGTTGTCCACTCGGCCCTTCAACCAATCAAAGTGTAATATGCTAATGATATGCTAAGGCCGCTCAACTGCTCGCTATGATGTGCACTGACCACCAGGGGGCAGATGCTCCAACCAGTAGGTTAGCATGCTACTGGAGTCCGGCTGATCGAGACTGAGCGAGATGGGCCAGACATGCCCTGGAGCCCTCCCACGGTCCCTCCCTGGCTGGCCAACATCCCAGGTCTCTTCCCGGCCCTGGTCATGCACCAGTGGGGTCCCTCAGCTGGGCCTGTGCCCTCTCACAATCCAGCACCCCACGGGGGATGTTGGAGAGCCAGTTTCGGCCCAATCCCACAAGCCAGGCCAGGGGACTCCACTGGTGCATGAATTGGTGCACCAGGCCTCTGGTTTAATTAATAAATCCCTATTGATGTACTTTAGGTTGCTTTTAGTTTTTTTCTTTTGTAAACACTGCTGTGATGAAAAGCATGAACACAGTTTCTTCCACAGTTAGCCAGTCATCTCCTTAGAGTTCATTTTAAACATAAGATTTAGAGCAACACTGAGATTTTCTGATTCCTCCACATGCTGCCTCCACTCCCTCTCATGCAGCCTCCTCAGGGGTAGCTTACAGGGTGGAGCAAAGTAGGTTTACAGTTGTAGGTACACGAAACACATAACTTATTCTTGTATTATTATTTATTAATTATTGTATTATTTTCCACACGAACAACTGTAAACCTACCTTTGCCTCACCCTGTATAAACTCGATAGCTGTTGGCTGGAAATTTTTAGATTTTTCACAGATGAGTTGGCAAAGTGTGTTCCCAACCTGTGATCATTGCTTCAAATAAACGCATCTCTAGGATTCTTCTGCCTCTCTGGGACCTCAGAGAATTGCCTGTTAGTACAGTCCAGACCCCTGAACAGCAATGATATGACAGTGCAATGAGATGAGACAGAATTGTCATTTCCTTCCTTTCTGTCATTCCCCCAAACACTTGACAGGATACCGAGGAAACATGCCCCATAAGGTAGGATCTACACCCTCAAGAAGGGCAGAAATGCAGGAGACACAGAAAATAAAAAGGCAAGTACAAAGGCGTGTGATAAGTGCTATGGTATAAATACTCACATGATGCTTACATGGCAACCAAGCTTTGCACTCATCCCAGACTGGTGAATTCAGGGAAGGCCTTCCCAGCAGAGGAGGTTTCTGGGAAATCCTGAAGGCTGGGCTGCAGTTACCCAGGCAAGAGAGCATGGATGGACGTTGCAGGCAAAAGCTCTTGTTTGGGAGCTGGGTCTATACACAGGTTCTTTTCCAGACCCATGACCACTCGTTCTCCTGACCCCTTCAGGCTAAAGGGTGGGTGGTAATGGATTTCCACCTGCTAACCTCAGGATACTGGATTATCCTTTTTTCATTTTTCAAAAGCCCTGCCCTTAGTAAGTAGCCCATTATTAAACTCTCTCCTAATAACCCAGTTTGAGTTTGAGACCTATTTACTGTCAGGACCCTGATTCCTGTCAGAACCCCCCTTCTGTACATAAAAAATTAGACACAACTCTACAGACTTCACAGTCTCCCCGACCCTCCACCTTGACCCTCATCCCAAAGCCTATCCAAGGAGCAGAGAGTGAAAATCCTAGCTCCAGAAGAAATGCATAGCGCTCGAGATTGGCACTGTTCCCTTGTTGGCACTAAGATCTCAATGGGACATTTCTCTTCTGGCGCCAGTTAGAAATGTTCAATTCCATTTCACTTTAATTTGCAATAAATGTGCCTAATTTTATTCTTAATCTCCTACATAGATGGGTTTGGCAAAGCGACTTTGCCAGCTCAAAGGTTAAATTCCTGATTGAAAATGCTAATATGGAATTCATTTTCTCAAACACTGATTCTCCAATTATGTGAAATTACTCTTGTTTAGGTAAGAATCAGAGAACTGCAGAGATGGGAGGTTCAGTAGACAAGAACCCAATGGGCTCAACAAAGTTAAGGTCTATCCATCCCTCCCTTCTAGGAACTGGCCTGTCCCATTGAGGCAACTGTTGTTTGCACTGGAAAAGTGTTGACTCTTTTTTTTTTTAATAATTTTTTTTATTTTTTATTTTATTGATTTTTTTACAGAGAGGAAGAAGATGAATAGAGAGTTAGAAACATCGATGAGAGAGAAACATCGATCAGCTGCCTCCTGCACACCCCCTACTGGGGATGTGCCCGCAACCCAGGTACATGCCCTTCACCAGAATCGAACCTGGGACCCTTCAGTCCGCAGGCCGACGCTCTATTCACTGAGACAAACCAGTTAGGGCAAAAGTGTTGACTCTTAAGAATGATTCTTTGTATTTTGTGAGACTCTTCCTCCCTTGGCATTGAAACTACTTTGAGATATGGTCTCAATTTAACTTACCAGGCCCTGGAAGGTGGTTTTTTAAAAAAGAGAAGAAAAGAATAACACAAGAGACGGGTAACAGCTACTTCCTTGTCCAGAAAACCAGTGACACAGAGAAGGGAGTGGGAAGGATAATTACATTTTATGAGTTAATTTACAATGTGTAACACTTACAGCATTTGAATTTATTATCTAGTATTTGAAAAATAAGTCAGTTTACTTGAAAGATGAGGGAATAAGTAACATTTGGATTCTGTTTAGCAAACAGATATTGCTCACCTACTGCAAGTTATGGAACGCCTCGGGCATTGCAAAGGATATAAGGTAACTGAGACACCGTTCCAGACTTCAATAGTCTGCTGTCCTGTGGAGGAGACAAAAGTGTACAGAGACAATGATAAGCCAGCAAGGAGTTGTGAAGTCACAGAACAGAGATGGGAGGAGATTCATTTCAAGTCAGCGTGTCTGAGTTGCATATGAACACATGGTTAGAATTTGGGAAGGATGCACCAAGTGGGATAACTGTCAGCAAAAGCTAGGGAAGTAAAAGAGGACATGAGCAATGACCGCCCCCGCCCCTCCCAACGTCCAGCCACGAAGACATCTTACATCCACTAAGGTCCTCTTTGTAATAATTATGCCTTATATGAGTATGACATTTTAGTTTTGTAAAGGTCTTCTCAAATAAACAATTTTCTTTAACTTTACAAGAACGTATCCCACTGTATAGTTGAAGAAACCAGTTAGAAGAGGAGAGCGGAGTTGAATGGGACTTTAAAGGAAACTGAGGCCTAGTGAGGATATGTGACATTTAGTTAGGAACAGATCCAGAAGTTTCTGAAATTATTTGCCTCACACAAATATGTCTTCTAATCAAACCCTGCTTCCATCTGCAAATAATTTGTTGTAAGCACAATAAAGCAGCTTTTGATGTATACCCTTGTTTTCTGCCTATGTGCAGGAAAGTGTATACACTTCAAATGTCCATGTCTATCTATCACTTAGAAATATATTAGAAAAAATACTATGTCTATCTTAGCATTACTAAGGGTTGTTGTTGTTGTTTTGTTTGTTTGTTTGTTTTGCTTTTGTTTTGTTTTGTTTTGAGGGGTTTTCATTTTTGTCATCTATCTATTGCTATTCACCTGGAATCTCCACACCTGGAGTGGGATTGTGTCTGAGGATAGCTGTAGACTGGAGAGGGAAAAGGCAACTCAGAATTTTGCCTAGTCCTTGCATTCTCTACCATTCAGAATACTCTGATAGGAGAGGCTAGTAAATGTTTGCAGGAAAATTATAACTTTGCCATTGTAAATAATAAAGCAATGAGCATAGTGGTGCATATATCTTTTTGAATTAGTGTTTTTGTATTCTCTAGATAAATTCCCATAAGTGGAATTGCTGGATCATATGTTAGTTTTATTCTTAATTGTGTGAGGAATCTCCATACTATTTCCCATAGTGGCTGAACCAATTTACAAATGATTTACACCAACAGTGTACAAGCGGTCCCTTTTCTCCCAAACCTCTCCAATGCACTTGTCTTTTTGATGATAGCCATTCTAACAGATGTGAAGTGATAGATCATTGTGAGTTTGATTTGCATTTGCAACAAATAAATAGCTAGAGAAGGGGTTGATCAGGGGGTTGGGGAGCTCCCCCCTATCAGGCACAGAGGAGGGCTGATCAGGGGGTTGGGGTGCCTTCCCCTGTCACGAACAGAGCAGGGCGGATAGGGAGGTTGTGGCCCCGCCCCCTGTCACTCACAGAGCCACAGGGCGATCAGGGGGTTTGGGCGCTGCCCCCTGTCATGCTGATCCCGGTGCCGGGAGCCTCGCTGCTCCGCTGATCCCGGTGCTGGGAGGCCTATTACCCTTTTACTATATAGGATAGAGGCCTGGTGCATGGGTAGGGGCTGGCTGGTTTGCCCTGAAGGGTGTCCTGGATCAGGGTGGGGGTCCCCACTGGGGTGCCTGGCCAGTCTGGGTGAGGGGCTGAGGGCTGTTTTCCGGCTGGCGAGTGACTAAAGCTTCCAACCGCTCCTTGTTTTCTTCTCTTTTTTTTTTTTTTTTCTGGGCCAGCTTTAGCTCTGAGGCCTCGCTGCTGAAAACATAGATACAATGTTGCGGTCCGAGCCCGGCTGAATGGAAGCCCTTTTCTGGGGTTTTGTTTAGCTTCTTATTTGCAACATAGTATATAGTTGCTTAGACTTGCAGATGAGAGGCTGGCAAGTGAGGCGGGGAACGTTGGAGTCCGCAGTCACTGCAGCAAGCAAGCCTCATGTTCGCTTCAGTGCATGGCTGCCGGCCGCCATCTTGGCTGACAGTTAATTTGCATATACTCACTGATTAGCCAATGAAAAGGGTAGCGGTTGTACGCTAATTACCATGTTTCTCTTTTATTAGTGTAGATTATGCAGCCATAAAAAAAGAAATCTTGGCCCTAACCGGTTTGGCTCAGTGGATAGAGCGCCGGCCTGCGGACTGAAGGGTCCCGGGTTCGATTCCGGTCAGGGGCATGTACCTCGGTTGCGGGCACATCCCCAGTAGGGAGTGTGCAGGAGGCAGCTGATCGATGTTTCTAACTCTCTATCCCTCTCCCTTCCTCTCTGTGGAAAATCAATAAAATATATTTAAAAAAAAAAAGAAAGAAAAAGAAATCTTGCCATTTGTGACATGGATGGACCTTGAGTGCATTACACTAAGTGAAATAAGTCAGATGCAGAAAAAACAATACCACATGATTTCACTCACACGTGGAATGTTTTTTAAAAAGAACAAACAAAAGAAAACAAAAACAAACTCATAAGAGCAGACAACAGATTGGTGGTTACCAGAGGGAGTCGGGGTAGGTGGAGGGAAAATGGGTAAAGGGGTTCAATTGTACGGTGATGGATGGTAACTAGACTTTTGGTGGTGAGCCTGATGTAGTTTATACAGATATATCCAATTATAATGTTGCACACCTAAAACATATAATTTTACAAATGTTACCACAATTATTTTTACAAAAGGGTAAAATTAGCACATGTTAGAAGATAACTGATGGTATAAAGCTGCAAAGTCCTAGGGCAGGGGTAGTTGCTATAAATACCAGCCAGAGCAGCATAGCTGGAAAGGGACATCCATTCTTGAGTTTCCTGTGTGCAGCACATAAGTAATTTCACCTTTTACTTCTTACTACCCCCTCACGAAATGCATCCCCTTCTTATAGACCAGGCCCCCAAACCCATACCCTCTGCATCCCTGACCTTTTTGAGAAGCTCCCTCCATGCCCCAGCTGGGCCTGAATGATTAGGTGTGGCCCTACAGCTCACTCTCACTTATTCAGCTGTTAAAGCAGCTTAAACCCTCATAAGAACATTAACATTTGGGTGCCAATAACAGATTGACCTTTATTCATAAAGTGCAAATAGTTGGAAGTTGAACAGATTGGTTGCCAACGATTGCCTTTTATGTGCAGTTTAAAGCTTTGATTTCTCTCCCCTTTCTTCCTTTAATCTGACATCGCTGGCTTGAATACGGTTTGCACTCTAAGTAAACAGGGCCGGGGGAGGCCTCTGCTTTTGCAGCACAGTTTGCTGGTGAGAAGGGAAGGAGACCAGAGGGTGACTTTAAAAGATTTGCCTTTGGAATTAAACAATTTAAGAATGTGTTGGAAAACCCCAAAACTGAATGGAGCTGTTGGGAGAAATCCGAACTGAACTCCTAAACTGCAGCAAGAGTCTTTTGCATACGGGCTACTTATCCAAAATTGGCCATCTAGATGCAGAATGAGAATGTAAGGATTTATATGAACTCTCTTGAAAGTTTACCCCAGGCCATACACAAAAGGAGAACTCAGAAACCCACTGAGCCTATGACTTGAAATGGGACCACACCACACTGCTTTGTTACCCCTTCTAGCCAGCTGTCAGCATTTTAATGCTTAAGAGTATGAAGGGTGGTTGAATCCTTTTAAACAAGCTGTGTTTCTTTAAAGCATTCCACGGAAATTCGTATCTCTTAAGCACAGGCTTTTTAAGATAATCTCCAACATAGCATTCAGTTCTGGATTTTTTTTTTCCTGATTTATCTTGACAATACTTCACTTTCAACAGCACAGCCTACGCTTTATAGCAAATGGAGAGTCTTTATAGCATTTTCATAGATAGCATGTGTAAATGCAAAGCTTTCCAGCAATCAATTGTGTCCATTTAGAAATAATAAAGTCCTTTGTGAGTCAACAGAACGAACACAGGAAATGGAAGGTACGATGCTCTCATGAATAAGACTTGACTGTAAGTATAAGGCAATTTTATGTGAATACCAGTTCTGTGAGACATTTTGCAGTACTTTATAGAAATCTTTACATGTATTTTAGCAGCAAAGGAGCATTTCTGTTTGATCCAGACAATTTAGCATTGTATTGTATATTAATAACTTTGGCTTTAGAATTAGGCAGATCTAGGTTTGTGTCCCGGCCCTTATTAGAAACTCATTAGCTGTGTGACTTAGACAAGAAACTTGTCTCAAAGCCTCATTTCCTCCTCTGAATTTATGGGCTACTATAGCACTGGTCTCAGAGGGATGAGAATCCCAATGAAGCTGTAACCCAGCCCCTAGTAAATATCCAGTGAAACTTAGTTATTGGTTTTTTCATTTTTTATCAATTTAGATACTGTTGATGTCATACATAGGTCTGTATGGAAAATATGACAAAAAGAAACAGAAAGTGCTTAACAGCAGACCCACCCCACACTTAACCACAATAAGTACTAGTAGAAATTGCTAGTATTGTTGTTGTTACTTCTTTCTTGTGCATGAACTGTTTCACTATCTCAAACGACATTATGGCTGTCTTACCGCAGCAAATAGGCCTTCCCTTGTTTTGCACCCCTGGATGCTCTGATGCAGTATTAGATACAGACGGATGCTTAATAAATGACTTATTAGTTAACTGTTTCTTCTCCTTTATTGGAAACCACCTGCTCCTAAGTGAAAAATATTGGCATTATCTCACTTCTTTTCCTTCATTTCCTCCACATTTGCGAAACTGTTTAGCCATTTTGCCAAATGGAGCCTGGTTTCAGCTCATGAGAAGGACAGTTTTACAGGTTATGGTTGTACAACTCAAATAAGAAGAAAAGAAAATAATTTGATTGAAAATGGGTGAAGGACCTAAACAGACATTTTTTCAAAGAGGACATATAAACGGGCAACAGGTACATGGAAAAGTGCTCAACATCATTAATCATCAGGGAAATGCAAGTCAAAACTACAATGAGATATCACTTCACACCTGTTAGGATGGCTATTATCCAAAAGACAAGAGATAACAAGTGTTGGTGTGAATGTGGAGAAAAGGCCTTTGTTCACTGTTGGTGAGAATGTAAATTGGTGCAGCCATTATGGAAAAGAATATGAAGGTTTCTAAAAAAATTAAAAATGAACTACTATATGATCCAGCAATCTCACTTCTGGGTATATTTCTAAAGGAAATAAAATCATTATCTTGAAGAGATATCGTCTGCAATGCATTGAAAGAATGATATTTGTAATAGCCAAGATATAGAAATAACCTAAGAGTCCATCAACAGATGAATGGATAAAGAAACTGTAATATATATGTATGTTATATATACATACAATGGAATATTACTTAGGCATGAGAAAAAAGAAAATCCTACCATTTGCAACAATATGGATGTGTCTCTAGGGTAGTGGTTCTCAACCTTCCTAATGCCACGACCCTTTAATACAGTTCCTCATGTTGTGGTGACCCCCAACCATAAAATTATTTTCGTTGCTACTTCATAATTGTAATTTTGCTACTGTTATGAATTGTAATGTAAATATCTGCTATGCAGGATGTATTTTCATGGTTACAAATTGAACATAATTGAAGCATAGTGATTAATCACAAAAACAATATGTAATTATATATGTGTTTTCCGATGGTCTTAGGTGACCCCTGTGAAAGGGTCGTTCGACCCCCAAAGGGGTCGAGACCCACAGGTTGAGAACCGCTGCTCTAGGGCATTATACTAAGTGAAAGACATCAGAAAGAGATCAACAAATACTGTATGATCTTACATGTGGAATCTAAAATGCTGAACTCATAGAAACAGAGAGTACATGGGTAGTTGCCCAGGGCTGGAGAGATAAGAGAAATAAGCAGATATTGGTCAAAGGGTACAAACTTCTAGTTATAAAATGAATAAGATCTGGGGATCTAATGCATAGCATGGAGATTATAGTTAATAATACAGAATTCTATACTTGAAATTTACTTAGAGAGTAAATCTTAAATGTTCTCACCACACACACACAAAAAGATAAGTAAGTGAGGTAATGGATGTGTTACATAACCTTATTATGGTAATCTTTTCACTACATATATATTTAATCTATCTTATACATACTTTATGTATATATTTTACATGTTATAGATCTTATATATTTGTATATAAAATCATCACATTATACACTTTAAACTTACACAATGTTATATGTCAATTATAACTCAATAAATTTAGGATAAAAGAGGCTATTGGATGGTCAGAGCTATGACTAATGGGCAAAGGCAAAAAAAAACCTTTACACCTCAGTTACTCCAGTGCTGTCATGATTAGATATAGATATAGATACAGATACAGACCCAGATATAGATATAGATGATATAGATATAGACAGATGTAGATGATACATATAGATGTAGATGTAAATGCAGATGTAGATGTAGTTATAGATAGATATAGATATAGATATAGATATAGATATAGATATAGATGATATAAGAGTATCTTTTCTCCAAAATTTCAATGGACTACCAATGTCAAACCTGTGAATAATCACAATAACTTTAGAACTTCATTTTGGAATCCCAAAACAAAGGCCAGAAAACAAGAAAAGGTTAAAAATGAGACACAAACATAGAAATACACATAAAAATAGTGGCACAGAAGACAAAAAGAAAAAAATGAGGAAGAGACTGATGTGGTAAATTTTGCAAGACCCTGGAGTTGCTCCAAGAAGAGACAAAAGCTGGGGACAATGAGAAACTACTTGTTCTTTCAGGCCTCATGCCCACCCGTCCCAGATGCAATACTCACCCCAAGTCAGGGCAAAGTCTCATTTCTATTTAATTGTTTTTCTCACAGCTTTTCCTTCCATAATCAGAGACTATGATGCCAACTAGCTCTCAAGCCAAGTCATTTTAATGAGGGAAAGATTTCAAAAAGATTATGGATAGGATTTTAAATGTCTACTGAAATACACACAGAAAAGTCTTCATTGTAAAAGAGGAAATGCTTTAAAAAGTACCTTTAAATAAATCCTCAATAACAGAGACTTGGCAGGCCCAGAGCTGTTACCTGGCCATGCTGGAAGAGTGGGCTCTTTATGGATTCCACTCCAAGCATTGGTGCTGACAAGAGCCCCTAATCTATAGTATTGTTCAGTACTCACGAGAGTCTCATTAATTAGTAGCTGATGAGGTACAAAAGGAGTAAATTTTGTTTCAATTTAACGATGACCTTCACTTTCATTCCATTTCCTTTGTGAAAACCTGAAAATTATATGATTATCCCCAAACAGTAGAGTTTTTAAAAGCTCCTCTAGTCAGGCAAATTGCTTTAATTTCCTGCCTCTTTGATGAATGCAGAGCTGCAGTGGACCTAATGCACTTCTGGAAAAAGAACTGACAAGAAAATGTAGGTTTTTGGACTGTTGGGGGAATTTTAGCAGGAGATATATAGGAATAAAAAGAAAGGTTTTGTTTTGCATTTATGACCAAACAAATTACATAAAAAGTCTGAGGGTGACAAAAATATATTGTTAGTATCATCAAAAAAAAGCATTTAGTATATGTAGGAGATCAATGCCTGGCACAGAATATGTTTTTAATAAATGTTTGTTGAATGAATGAATGAATGAATGAATGAATTCTTTAAATGTCACCTTACTCTCAGTCAACACTGGCATTTTCAGCTGTAATGTTCTTAAATTTAGGTAAGCAGGGATTCAATACACTGCTGAAATGTTGAGCAATTCACTGTAAAATCAGCCCTTAGCTGCCCAGCAGGGAATAAACCAAAAGGTACAAGGACAAGTTGACCAGGCAACTGCCTGCTTCACCTCCACTATGACTTCTCAGATTGCAAACCCCAGCACCTGGGGTTCTCCCTTTCTGCCAGTGAGGGGGATGACTCACTGAAGCAGCTTGTAAGCAGTGCAGGCAGACAACATTACCATGTCTGTGTTTGCACACAGACATTTTAATGAAGTAAAACAAGTAGTGGCATTTTCTTTTCTTTATTTCACTTTTTAAAACAAGCAAACTATGCAAAAGCACCTTTCAGCTTCATGTCATCCCTGACCCTATCTTTTGAATGGAGTAAGGCTTAGAGCTGGGTTGAGGATGTCTGCATCACGCATTACTTGGACGTTTTTCAAAACTCAAAGTTAAATTGCTTGAAAGCCTAGTAAAGTGCCCTATTTCCCACCATGACCCCTCCATTGCCCTGTACACACACACACACACACACACACACACACACACACTTGCATGGGTCTACCAGGCTACTATTTGAATGAATGAATGAGGGAATGGCTGCTATAGTGAATTACAGCTAGGCATAGAGTTCACATCATTGGCCACACTTAATATTTACCCAAACCAAATATTTCTAGATCATTGGATGGGTGAGTGATAATCTGAACAGAACAAGACATGACTTAAAACTGTCCTGAAGAACTTAGATCTAAACTCTCTCCAGCTGAGAGAATCAAAGGTGCTCATGACCCAAATGAGTTAAACCCTCAGACCACCTTGGGGCTGTGTTGTCTCCTTGTCACTGTGGGAGAGAGTAACAGCTAGGATGCCATGGTGGTATTCCACTCTGCTCTAAGGACTGGAAACCAGTCCTTATTTCTTCTCGTCTCCAAGAACATTCCTAATCTCTCTTATTAATGGATCCAAAGTCATTTCAAAAACTATCAGGGCAGATTACTCTTCTGCCTAGCTACCTGTTAGTTCTGGACACCCCAAATGTTCTACTCATGCCCCTGTTTTCCCTCTTAGAACCAGCTTAACACACACACACACACACACACACACACACACGTGCGCACACACATGCACACACATGCACACACACGAACAGAAACATTCATGGTATAATTTAAGAAAAAGTATCTTTCCTATTTCCTGGCTCAGTTCAAAAGTTAGAGACATGTTTGCATTATAAGTAAGCATCAGCAAAACAAAAAAAAAGAAAAAAGCAATTTTATTTAAAAAATGGGCAGAGATTTCAATAGACATTTTCCAAAGAAGACATACACATGGCCAATAGGTACACGAAAAGGTGTTCAGCATCACTAATCATCAGGGAAATGCAAATCAAAAGTAAATGAGGTTAATCGAGGAACTTATATGTATAATAGAGGCCCAGCACGTGAAATCAAGCGACACCCCAGACCCGCCCTGTGCAAGCTGAGGGCCCTGCCTCTGCCACGTGAGCCCCATCAGCCCCGCCAGCCCCACACGAGCCCCGCCAGCCCTGCACGAGTCCAGCCTGGCTGTGCGAGCCACAAGTCCTGGCCCACAAGAGGTGTTCCATGCACTTCCTGGTGACCAGTTGTTTGGTCGTTGCGCCATTAGGGCGTCATGACCACAGGTCTTTTATGATATAGGTATGCACAGCCCATAGACACAGACAATAGTGTGGTAAAGTCCTGGGAGGGGTGGATGTGGGGTGGAGGAGGTCAATGGGGGAAAAAAGGGTGGGACATCTGTAATGCTTTCAGCAATAAAGATAATTTTTTAAAAAGTAAATGAGATTACACCTCACACATGTTAGGATGGCTAATATAAAAAAGGTAAGTGTTGACAAGGATGTGGAGAAGAGGGAACCCTGGTGCACTATTGGTAGGAATGTAAATTGGTGCAACCATTATGGAAAATAATATGGAAGTGCCTCAAAAAATTAAAAATAGTACTACCATATGATCCAGTTTCTGGGTATTTATCCAAAGAAAACAAACACACTAACTCGAAAAGATATATCCATCTCCATGTTCACTGCAGCATTATTTATGATGGCAAAAGCATGGAAACAATTTAAATGTCTATCAAAGGATGAATGAATATTTAACTCAGCCATAAAAAGTAGGAACTCTTGCTATTTGTGACAACATGGATAAAAATTGAGAGCATAATGCTAAATGAAATAAGTCAGAGAAAGACAAATACTGTATTATCTCACTTACATGTAGAATCTTTTAAAAATTGAAAAAGTAAATACAGAGAACAGAAAACAGATCAATGGTTTGCCAGAGGTGGGAAGAAGGCATAAAATGGGTGAAGGTGATCAAAAGATACAAACTTCTAGTTATAAAATATCTAAGTCCTAGGGATGTAATATACAGCATAGTGGTGAAAGTTAATAATACTGTATTGTATATTTGGAAGTTGCTAAGACACTAGATCTTAAAAGTTCTTATCTTAGTGAAAAAATTGTAACTATGTGTGGTGATGGATGCTTAATAATACTGTATTGTATATTTGGAAGTTGCTAAAACACTAGATCTTAAAAGTTCTTATCTTAGTGAAAAAAATTGTAACTATGTGTGGTGATGGATGTTAACTAGACTTACTGTGAAGATAATTTCACAATATATGCAAATATTGAATCATTATTCTGTACACCTGAAATAAAATAAAGTATATCAACTATATCTCACTTTAAAAAACAAAACAAGTCAACATCACTAGTGAGAGTGAGAGAAATCTATCAACCATTCATACTCAAGTGCAAATTACTAAGATCCAACTGCTTTCCTCCCTTATGTCTGCCTAAAACTTCTGGGGGGAGTTTCTCATGGATGAGCTCTGAGAAACTATTCTCAATAAAAAGAGTCTGTGTATAGAGAGAGACTAGGTATGTGGTGTATGTAGAACCTGTGCACAATAAATTTAACAGAAATTTTATTTGCTAAAACTATAAGAAATTGGGAATAATGATATATATATATATGATATATATATATGATATATATGATAATAATGATATATATATAATGCTCTTATGCTTCTTCTCTTGCATTATTTTTCATTTAATCTCCACACAAGACTCTGAGATACTATTATCACCAGCCTTATTTTATAGGTGAGAAAAAGAAATTGGACATCTTGTCTAAGAAGAAGGCAATCTGGACTGTGAAACTCATATAGAAAGATCCCAAAGCTGGGTGTCTTTTACAGTGCCAGGGTCTTTCTGGGGAAGATAACCTTGAGGTATCCTTGGAAATGCACTCCTATTAATGTGTTTTAAGACATTTGCTACCAGCACATGACAAAATTTGGAAAGTAGCAAAGATACTGGCAATGACAGAGGTCCAAATGCAAGAAATAAGAAAAATAAGGGTCCTGGCCAGTGTTCTAAGTGGTTAGAGTGTTGGCCTGCACACTGAAGGGTCTCCCGTTCCATTCCTGATCAAGGGCACATGGGCACATCTTCCTCTCTCCCCTTCTTCCCTCCCTCCCTCCCTCCCACTCTCTCTAAAAATCAATGGAAAAAAATATCCTCAGGTGAGGATTAACTAAAAAAATAGAAAGAAAAATAAGGATGCTTTCAAAGGTAGGAAAGTCCTTTCAGCTCCCTCTTTCTACTTTCCATTGAGTCTTCCAGGGTAAATGCAGTCAAGCTTTGTGCCTCTTCCTTCATCTGGACCATTTTAACAGCTCCTTCCATCCTGGCTTAAATTTCGTCTCCAAGCTCGGCCAGCATTGGCCTGGGTGGAGCAACCTGCCTGGCTTTGAGAGCAACACCACTGCTCAACTCACACTGCTCGAAGCTGGCGAGTCCAGGTGGAGGATGTTCGCTCTGTTCTGTGCTCCTCGTCCACTTTGAACACATTAAGGGGGGAACCCCACATCAGCAGCCAAGGAAGGTAATAATAAGGGCTAATAATTATTAATGTCTCACAAAGTCCTCCACAGTCCTATGAAGTGGAACTTTCACTAATATTATTCCCATTTTCAGGCATGGAAACTGAAAAATGGAGAGGTTAAGTAATTTTCCCAACATCACACAGCTCTTAAATAACGGGGCAGAGATTTCACACAAGCAGTCTGATCCCAGAGCCTGGGTTCTTAACTAAGCACTATCAAAAAACTAAATCACATGCCTGGCTGGTGTAGCTCAGTGGTTGAGTGTCAACCTATGAACCAGGAGGTCATAGTTAGATTCCTAGTCAGGGCACATGCCCAGATTGCAGGTTCAATTCCCAGTATGGGGCATGCAGGAGGCAGCCGATCAATGATTCTCTCTCATTGTTGATATTTCTGTCTCTCCCTCTTCTTTCCTCTCTGAAATCAATAAAAAATATATTAAAAATATAAAAAATTTAAAAAACTAAATCACATGAGATTTGTCAAAAACCTGGGTGCATTCATCCTAGGTAACCTAGGACTTGGAGATGTATGGCAGTCTTCTATTTGAACAGGATGGAAAAGTGAATGCAGAAGTAAAACCAACAAGTAGACAGAATAGGCAGATGAATGGAGCTTTCAACTTTCTAAACACTAATGCAGACAAAATATGTCTGCATTGATTGGGATGCTTTCAGTTTCAGCTATAAAAACCCAACCCCAAATAGCTTAACCAGAAAAGAAAATTATAGGAAACTGAGTTTCCTGTAACTAGAAGGTAACTGGAAAGTGTAAGAGTGAATAGGCATGGTTAGATCTAGGTGTTAAGATGATGTCATAAGCAATCTGTCTTTTTCTTCATCTGTCCACTCAGTTTCTCTGTCTGTTCACATTCTCAGATGGACTCTATCCTGTTGGGCAGATATATCACCAGAAGTTCTAGACTTTCGTCATCCTCACAGTTGACAATCCCTCCAGAAATGCACAGAAATTAGTAGTTAACTCTGCCCATGGGCATGGGGTGGAAAAATCTGGGAGGACTTTGCAGAGGAGGTGACATTTACTTTCACTTTGATGATGGTTAGGAGTTTCCCAGGAGAAGAAGGATGTAATGAGATGGGCTTTCCTAGATTTGAGGGACTGTTCCACACAGCTCGAGCCTTATTGGAGCATGTGGAGGAAGACAAAGAAATGAGGACAGCTGCCAGGTTCCCTGAAAGGCATTTGCCAAATGACCAATTTGAAGAATGGCTAATTCACTGTAAAAACCAATTTGCCAAACATTCAATTCATAATTTACCAAATTTATTGATTTATTAAAAATAACCTTTTTGACTATTTATATAAAGCATACAACAATTTGTAGTGGATCAATGGCCACAGTTAACCAGTTTTTATTTTGCCTTGAGAACTGCATTTTAAGGGCTATTCAGTTTATTAAGAATTAAGATCATATGGAGGCGGGTAGTCTTCTTAGGACTATATTTAATATTCAGAATTGTATATTTTAAGTAAAGACCAAATGTCAATGTTTCATATGGGAAGTTTTTTAGTTGCTACTGATTTCTTTCAGCCTTTTCTCACTTTTATTTTTTTATTTTTTTTTTAAATATATTTCTTTATTGAATTCAGAGAGGAAGGAAGAGGGAGAGAGAGATAGAAACATCAATGATAAGAGAGAATCATTGATTGGCTGCCTCCTACATGCCCCCCACTGGGGATCGAGCCCACAACTCAGGCATGTGCCCTTGGCCGGAATCGAACCCGGGACCCTTCAGTCCGCAGGCCAACGCTCTATCCACTGAGCCAAACCGGCCAGAGCAGCCTTTTCTCACTTTTAAACATTTCACCATGTCTTGCCAAATCTTATGGGAGACCATTCTCTTTGAAGGAAGTTGTTGCTTTTCTGTTCAGACCTCATAGTTCTAACAATTTAGACTCATACTATTCACTGTGATAGCCACCTGCCACGTGTGGCTATCTAGCTTTCAATTAATTAAAATTAAATGAGATTGAAAGTTCAGCCCTACAGTCACACTAGCCGCACCTCAAGAGATCAGCAGCCACATGTGGCTAGTGGCTATTGTATTGGCCAACGCAGAGAGAACGTTTTCATCTTCACGGAAAGTTCTATTGCATAGCAGGTTTTAAACCTGCCTAATGAGTCATGAGCCCACCTTTTCCCTAGGAGTCTGTCATTGATTCCCTAAGCTCTATGCCCTACAGCAGCTCATGAGCCAACCTCTGCTCCTGCCCTGGTCGCTCCTTCCGGAGGACTGACTTTATGTAGGAAGGAAATTTAGAAAACAAGCTCGTGGTTATTTCAATTTTGTTCATTTTCTAGCCCAGGAATAGGATGACTTGTTCTAGTGTTTTAAGGGTCACTGTGTAAAATTTTCTAGGGGATGATCTACCTCAATTAAATCCAAATAAACGCTATCCTTTTTGGCAATGCTCTTCTTTCTCTCACTCCACTGACCTTCAGAGAATGAGGGAGGGGGAAAGGAAGGGAGGGAGGGAGAAATGGAGGAAGGGAGAGAGGGTGGAAAGGAGGGAAGGAAGGAGAGAGAGACCCTCCTGTCTGCAAACTCTTTACTGAAAATATTAATTCCACTAAAAGCATCAAAAGAGCTTTTTTCCCCCTTAAAATGAAAAAAATACAGTTGCATAGCAAAATGGAAGGCTTGAACGAACATTTCAAATCCTACCTGTCACAAGCCATTAGTTGAATTGCCTGAAGAAATCCCTTGACAAGTATAAGTGCTGTTTTTCTGTTGGAGTGCTTCATAATGTTGGCCACAAGAAGAAATTTCTCCACAAAAGCTCCTTCTGTTTAATAAAGTGATTTGTTCCAGTAACAGTGATAATAAAATTGCTGAATTGAAACAGGATTGTTCCACGAAGACCTGAATCCAATTTGCTGGACTAGTATGATTACACCTTTATCTCTGTGTTTACTCATTTGTAGAATTGCTACCAGGCTTTCGATATGCAATTAATAGGATTAATGGTTTGCAGGACCAGAGGCAGTAGGAGGGAACAGAACCGTTCAGGGGGCCTGGCAGCTGAGTGTGACCTCTTTAGGGCGGTCCACCTTACTGGCTGTGTTCTGCAAGTTGAATGTCTTGCCTTGTCTTTTCAAATGAAATTCCTTTTTCCAATGAAAATTATTTTGAATAATTATATCTGTGGTAATTTATGCGTCCCCCCTCTGTGAGTTCTTCAGAATGCCGATGGTACAGCTTCATAGTCTAAGAAGAACAGGTAAAGGTTAGGGTAACAGTAACGATTTTCTAAAATTTAACTTTTGGGTGATCTATCTTCCC
>NW_005366245.1:2911959-2974888 GCF_000412655.1 Myotis brandtii | reverse complement strand
TACAACAGTCACAGGAACGGTATGAGCTGTCACCGGAGTTGATCTGACTGGGGGACTCCGGCAGGGCTGAGGGGACTGGGCGCCATCTTGTGGCTATGGGAGCCGCCATCTTTGTGATAGAGTGATGGTCAATTTGCAAATTCCCTCTTTATTAGATAGGAGATATATATAGCATTATATATACACTAGAGGCCCAATGCACAAAATTCATGCAAGAGTAGGCCTTCCTTCCCCTGGCTGCCAGCACCAGCTTCCCTCTGGCACCCGGGACCCAGGCTTCCCTCACAGCCCTGGCTTCATCCGGAAGGTCATCTGGAAGGATGTCCAGAAGGACGTCTGGTCTAATTAGCATATTATGCTTTTATTATTATAGATAAGTTTCTATAGGGATACTACAGTGCAATGTATCTGACTTTGACCAACTACTGAACAATTTTGAAACACTCTTTTTCAAGATGCATTCTCAACACCTCCTCCATTTGGTGAAGTTCTTTATTCTAGCATAGGTAGCGACCAGTCTTCCATGTAAAGTGATAGTGTCTAGAAATCTTACGTATCTGGACCAGAGTTTACTTTTTTGATATGCAGGCAATTCTCACTTTGCATGGTAGTGTGGGACCATAAAAAAGATCTATCTAACTGAAACTATGGAAAGTAATCTTAATCAACAAGAAAGATCATAACAAAAAATGTTGTCTAAATGTTGTTATAAGTGTATAATAAAATGAAAAAATAGTATAACTAATTTTTATTTAATATGCTAATTTAAAACATTAAAAACATTAACATGTTTTATTCTTTTGCAAAAAAAACTCACTAAGAATAGTTTTGTAGTACTTGACTCCTTTCTGTATATTGTACACATTAGCATCTTTTCTATGTCTTGATAAATTGTCATGCCCCTTTCTAAGTATAACTCATCTTCCAATCTTTTATTCTTGTTATGTCAATGTTATTAAACATCTGCAAGAATTTTTTTCATGTGAAATTTTTGCCAGCTTCACTTCAGCTGGTGCATGTCCATCCTTTTCATCACAACCACTTTCATTTATGTTGATAAGTTTGCCTTCTCTAAGTTTCTCTGCACATTCAGAGTCTTGAATAAGGAGAGTCTCGATATTCTCTCAGTCAGTTATTTCTTCAAGAACTCCATTCAAATTTTGTTTGAATTTACAGTATTATCACTTTTCATTTTTTTGTTGCAATTTCATATTTGCTGACCAATTTCTTCTTTCTATTATGCATTTTTGTAAAATATCGCATAGCTTTGTCGGTCTCTCAAATTCACCATGCATCTGTCCCTCGAAGGGTATGTTGTGCACCATTTGATCTCTGACACTGAGCTTGATGTCTGTACACCATAAGTGTGCAGTAAATATTTAATGAATGAAAAAAATGACAAGGAGACAACACGGCAGCACATTTTGCTGTCGTGCTTTAGATGAATAACCGATGCTCAATGACCAGTCAGATAATTTTAAAAAGTAATGTGATTGGTCGCCAATCATGAAAACCATCTTATTTATATAGTGACTAGAGGCCCAAAGCACAAAGATTCATGCAAGAATGGGCCTTCCTTCCCCTGGCTGCCGGCACCGCCTTTGCTCCGGCCAGAGCTCCTTTCCGCCTGCCCAGAGGCCCAGAGTGGCTGGGGCAGTGCGGAACACAAATTAACCCGCCATCTTTGTTGGGTTAATTTGCATACTCACTCCTGATTGGCTGGTGGGTATCGTGAAGGTATGGCCAATTTGCATCTTTCTCTTTTATTAGTGTAGATTTGTGGTCTGAAGAGCTAGTAGTGAAGTTTGCTCATAGTTAATATATCATGGAAACTGAAATTTGAATCACATTGTTGGGTACTGGAACTGTTTAAGTAAGCTATAGTAACTGAAATCTGCTCACATCAGAACCTTGCAAAGTGAGGACTGCTTATATTTGATATCCATGGCTTTCTACTTGGTAAGAGATCCTATCTAACTACTACAAAATAAAAGAAATCTTCACCATCTTGGCCAAGAGATATCAAAGGAATGAAAGAACATATGCGATTTCTTATACATATGTGTATAGGTACCCACTAGGGACTGTACCTAAACTCATGGAGTAGGTTAAGTGTAGATGTCTTGGAATCTAACCGACTTGAATTCAAATGTTATTCAATCTCTCATAAACTCAATTTCTTCATATGTAAAACCCAATCTCAAAGAATTGTGAGGATTAAGTGAGATAATATATATAATATTTATAGTACAGTATCTGGTTCATAGTGGGGAATCATTAAATGGTGTTAATAGCAGTAAAAGTGATGGTGTTAGTCATAATGGTGTACTGGTGGGTACCTGAAAGCACAATGAAATATAGAACTTTAAAAAATAATAGAACTAGAATAATGGATGGGGAAAAGTTGAGTTTCCAGCAGGTTATTGCAGTATAATATTAAAATAAACTCAGATAACATTTACTCTGCAAATCTAGAGCTTTAAATAGGTTAAAATGCCTACAATTTTGGAAAAAATAAGCTTTGACATACATGCCAAGTCATGGTGCCAGAAAAGCATTTATGTCTCTGTTATGAGCTTTATCCAACATCCATTTCCCAGTTCCTAGTTTTCAGATTCAATTGCTATAGGATTGGGATTTGAACAACAAAATTGGCAATATTTTAAGCTTGATAAATTAGAGCTGTCACTATGATTGCACAGTTTTAGAAAAGAGTTAAGCTTGCCCATTTCAAGAGTTTGCCATGAATTTAGCTTTGAGCAAATAGACTTTCATGAACCATCTCAATTCCATACACATTTGAGAAATTTGAAAGGAACATATCTTAATTAAGACTGGTTAAATTTACTTAGGTTAAATTACAAAAACTTCTAGTATTATTCAACCAACCAGAAAGACTTTGACCTTTACAGCTGTGTTTCTTAAACTGTGTTCTATGGACCATCAGTGTTCACTGTGATGTAATATGAATTCCTCACAAAAAAAAAGGGGGGAAATTTTTGTAGTCATGAATCTGGAGGTTCACAGTGTACATTAGCATTTGAAGGACTTTGAGAATCTCTGCAGTAAAAAGAAAAAATAACTCTTTACATTAACACTATTTTCAAAATATATTGACCCTGAAACACTTTAAAAGCAAACAAATATATTGCTTTCTCACAGAATGCCATGTTTCATGTAACAGTTTTGAAAACCCACAAAAAGTATAAAAGAACTACATATTCACACCATTACATGATTTATATCTTGAAACATTAAAGAAATTTTAATAGTATTTCTGTGCTATATCCTTGAATACCCACACATTTTGAAAGTAAAGTTCAGGTAGCTTTCAGCAACAATTTACAAAATAACCCACAAGTTTACCTAAAATGGTTTATTCCTGATACAAGTTTTTCCTTCACTTCCTTCCATTCCATTGTCTACACTGAACCATGCTATATACTTTAAGAACCACTTTTTTAATTAGAGTTCTTGCTCAGTCATTTTAACTGGTCTTCTCATTCAACTCATTAACAAGAAAGCAATTTTCAACTCCTATGATGAATTCTTAACTCTGTGTTAAGAGGAATACAAAAGATATATTGTGGAGAGCAGCTATAGCGTTTGGACAGGTTCAAGCCGGGGACTAATGAGAGGGCACGATCCTCTCGTGGCAAAGCCACGTGCAAGTCCCAGCACAATTATAGCCAAAAACTATAGTTGTAAGCTTGACCTTATGGTCCAAACCTGTGGTCCCATGTGGCTAAGTGATATGGGCTATGGGAGGTGCAGCAAAACTTGATCAAGTGCATGTAATTGAGTAGATTTGAAACCCACGAGAACATTGTAAACATCTTGACCACACCCTTACTTTGACTCATGGAATCTGGCTATAAAATAAAGACTCAGCTTACAGGCTGTGGCACTGTCTCTCCATCAGAGAGGGCAGTGTCCCACCTAGACCCAGCTTTATTCTGTTGTCTGTCTTTTCTAAATCCTTCACCGCCCCCTCTCAGGTTCACCCATGGCCTTGCCAGCTCGGCACATATGGCGCCCAACGTGGGGCCTGAGTACAGAGGAACTACAATTGTCAGGTGAAAGGAGACTCCCTTGAGGTGTGCGCAGAAATAAAAGCAAAAGTATGGTCAGAAAACAAAAGTAAGGTAGGGAGTGAGGTTTGGTAGCAGTTAGGTGTAAAACATGGGCAATTTAGGATCTCAGGAAAGGGATCCCTAAAACAATGCTTAATGAAGCATTTTTAAATTTCTAAAGTTTAAAGGACAAATTTTAATAAGTGGAAGACTAGCAGTAGAGGAGAGTACAGGAACAAAAACAAGGAGGAAATTAAACTTTGGGTAATTTGTTTGCTCATGAGCACTGGACCTTGTGGGGTTTTGCAGGTTCAGTTAACAGGCCATTGTTTTCCCCACCTGGGGCAAGGCAAAAGAGAAAGAAAAAAAAAAGTTTTTAATTGGATATGTTTGACAGCTTTTCCAGGTGTGGTATTTTGGGAATTTAACTGAGAGACAGCTTTATGACATCTCAAGGGCCCTGAGGTGACACAAAGATCTACTCTCTACAAAAACAAAAAGGGGGAGAAGGATGGTATGTGTTAAATTTTTTTAATTAAGATGCAGAAAGTTGTACAGTGGCCGAAGGGCATCGAACCTCCAGTGCAATAGCCTCCGCCGAGTTGGCCGGGTGGAAGGATGCACAAACTGGACAATAGTTTTGCCAGATCCAGTAATGATGTGGGGAAGAGGATGTTTGTATCTTTCCAGAGGGAGCAGCACGGCCAATTTGGGTGCCAGAGCATTACATGCGTCACCACAATGGACCCAGAGAAGCTCCTTGTCATTCCGTTCAAAAGACTGAGAGTTGCAGCTCAGAAGAAGAAGATAACGAAGGCTACACACAAAGGACAGAGGTGCCAACATGGGGTCAGTTGAAGAAGTTAGCGACTGAGGCCCAGCAGATGATAGAAAAGCAAGAAGTGAAGCTACTCCCTCAACCATGTTTCTGGCAATGCTGGCGTTGGTGAGCTGCCAGTTTTCTGTAAAGTATTGCACAGCCAAGTCTGAGGACTCTGAGTAGATATACACCAGCAGCAAAAGAAACTTTAACACATCTGTAGTTTGGTTTCTCTCTTATTGCTGTGTTGCATTGGCATTGTTTTGTTATTGTTTTATTAATAGCCAGAGTTTTATTCTTTCTTGTTGCTGTATTATATTAACATTACTGTGTTGGTTGTTTTGTTAATAGCCAGAAATTTGTTCTTGATGTTTTTGGTTATGCTGCATAATTCGCCTAGAGCTTTTGATGATGTAAATGAAAGTGTTTAAAAACAGAAAAAAGTGGGGAGTGGGGAGATGTGGAGAGTGGCTACAGCATTTGGACAGGTTCAAGCCTGGGACTAATGAGAGGGCACCATCCTCTTGTGGGAAAGCCACATGCAAGTCCCAGCACAATTATAGCCAAAGGCTATAGTTCAGTGGTTCTCAACCTTGGCTGCACATTAGAATCACCTGGGAATCTTTTTAAAATCCTGATTTCTGGGCCTCATCCTCCGGAAATTCTGTTTCTTTGTTACTAATGTTGTGGCCCCACCCCATAACAAAGAAACAGAATTTCTGGAGGATGAGGCCCAGAAATCAGGATTTTAAAAAGATTCCCAGGTGATTCTAATGTGCAGCCAAGGTTGAGAACCACTGCTATAGTTGTAAGCTTGACCTTATGGTCCAAACCTGTGGTCCCACGTGGCTCAGTGATATGGGTTATGGGAGGTACAGCAAGTAAACAAAGCTTGATCAGGTGCATGTAATTGAGTAGATTTGAAACCCATGAGAACGCTGTAAACATCTTGACCACACCCTTACTTTGCCTCATGGAATCTGGCTATAAAATAAAGACTCAGCTTACAGGCTGTGGCACTGTCTCTCCATCAGAGAGGACAGTGTCCCACCTAGACTCAGCTTTATTCTCTTGTCTGTCTTTTCTAAATCCTTCACCGCCCCCTCTCAGGTTCACTCATGGCCGTGCCAGCTCGGCACAATATATAAGCTCTGATACTTGGACTCAAGAGCCTTACTATTTAGCAGAAGAAGCAAAACTAATATAAGTAAAGCAATTAAAAACAACTCCAGAGGTTTTCAAATAAGGTAAAATCAACATGGGCTGAGGTAACTAGAGAAGACTTTGTTGAGGAAATGGACTTGAACATATGAATAGAATATAGGAAAGTGTCAAGGGAGATGGGAGATTTAAGACAGAGGAAAAAGCATGACCAAAGTCAAATGGAAGAAAGAAGTGTTTGGATTCATGAGGAATTAGGGGGATAGATAAGTATGGAAGTCATCCTGTACTGGAACATTCATGTTACATGTGTAAAGAAATAAGATAGGCTAAAAATACAGTGGGCTCTACACTATAGAAGATTCTGACCTCCAGATTTAGGAGTTGGACTTGTTTTGTTAAGTAGGAGGGAGACATGGTCACAAGGTCACAAATTTGAACCTGGTCAGAAAATAGTCATATTAGTGTTCTAGAAAGATTAGTCTTAATATCTCACATGGAAACATTGAAGAGAGAAAGAGAAAGACACTAAAGGCCAAGATTCAAATTAGAATTCTGTTGAAGTAATTTGTGTGTTGAGGCTTTTGACAGATTGGAATGAAATAGGAATAATAAAAAAAATGTGAATCCATAAATCTGAAAGCATAAATAAAAATATTGGGTGCAAGAAAGGGGTAAAGTCAAATACAACCCCAAAGTATCTAGCCTAGGAAGATGGGTGATTTTAAGAACTAAGTTTTGGAGAAAGAAGATAAGTATTTATTAAGAAATGAGAATACATCTTTTCATGGCCTTCTAACTTAGTTTTCCACAATTTAATCCCAACTTACATATCCTACATTATTTTCCACTACCCCATCATCAATTCAACAATTAGTTTATGAGCACCTGTTGCATTCCAAGCAATATTCTAGACACTGAAGAAAAAAAAAATGTGGGATGCACCATTTGAGGCAAAGGTGTTGATGGATATGTAAATAAATAATTGGAGAATGCTAAATTTATCAATATATTCCCTATTTTCAGATTAGAGGGGTAGGTACTAATATTGATTGAGCTCTTACTATGCACCATGCCTTTTAGATTCATCTAACTTAATTTCTACATCAACACAAAGAAGTAGATAATGTTATCCCATTTTTTTTTATCAAATTTACTAACTGTGAGGTCCTTACCTTACAGAACCACTGAAGACACCAACAATGTGAAAACCCCCTGGAAAATATTGCTTCCTCTTTTGGCACAACTCCTGGATGGATGGCAGGATTCCTTCATTATGAGAACAAGTCTTGTCAAGGTCCTGCAAGGCTTCAGAGATACTAATCCACCACCAAGACCAACCTACCAGATTTCAAAGATTTTAAGATGCATATATTTTTTCATATTTTATCATCTTGAAGTTGGAACAATCACTGAGGTATCCTATTCTTCTGGTAAAAAAAAAGGGGGGAGGTCATTTCATCCAGCCAGGGGTGCTTGGTATCTGTGTACAGAGAAAAAGCAATGGTTTGCTTCATGGGAATTGTTAATTTTTTGCTACCATTTTTATAATGTTTTCCTATCATGGAGGTTGCAATTTGCATCCAAATGAACTCTCTATAATGATTTTTTGAAAAGCAATCATAAAATTGCATTAGAGGATTTAGTTTCCAACTCACATTTTTTATCACCTGAATTTATTAAATACAAGAAAGAAAATGTTTCATTAATAAGGAGAAATCATTCTTCAAGTATTAAACATTACTTTTAAAAATTATTCTAATGATTGTATTATCACTGTGGCTTTTTTATTAGTTTTAAAATGCTTCTTTACAGTGATTTGCTCACAAAATTAGTAATAAGAAAACCTTTGGTATTTAAACCTTTTCTGCCTCCTACATCAAATAAAATTAGGACACTGTGGCCAAAACCAACTTAACCCCAAAAGTTTCATTCCAAACAAAGTGAGAAATAAATATTAGCAATTGTCCACTCTGGGAAGTGTTCAATCGAATGAGCCTAAAAATGGAGTAGCAGCTCAATGCATCTACATTTTACTGTACAGGTAGCCAACTCAGCGTTTTAGGTTTTGTCGCAGTGCCAGTGTTTTTGTTTGGCATGACTTCAAGGGCCTATGTGTTTAATCCAAGGCAGCCCCCTTCAGGATACGTGAGCCAAGCTAACTGCATGCAAAGCAGGCCGGGTCTTGGAATCAGTTTACATGGGCATGTTGTCAGAGAAAGATGTTTATGTGTGTGAGAGAATCTTAAAGGACTGAATAGAAAGATCAGAAGCAAGGTTAAGCAGAATGGGACTGGGAAGCATTCCACATGTCCTTAGAGGACAGGCAGGGGATAAAAGAAGGTACAGTAGGGAGGCAAGAACAGAAGTGAATTCTTCACAGTCTGGCTGGCAAGCCCCGCAACAGTGCCATTCTTCAAACAAAACCTCCCTGGGCCTCAGATCCTGCACTGGTCATGCCAGCTCTAGTGATTTACATAAAACCTTCAAGACTTTGATCAGCTACCAAAATGCAAACATTTTAAGCGATGGCCCAAAGAAGCTTGTTTAAAAAACAGTTGATGTAAGGGTTTAAAACAGTCCATTAACAATCTCGTGTAGAAATGTGCACACATCTATGCCCACCCATGCATGGTTCTATGCAAAATAACATTTTTATAGTCTATTAACAATGCCATGTACTTATTACACATACTCACTTCAAGTCCAAGGAAACGTTCTTTACTAACAAATATAAAGGCAAAAACATATCATTAAACTTTTCTTTCACTGAACCTCACACTCCTTCCCATCCAAAAAGGGGAAAAGGAAATCATAATCTACCCACCCATCAGACATAAAAAGGGTGAATTATAGTTGGGTTTATTCAAACCATAAATTCTTCCATAGGGTAGAATTTTAGGATATGAATTAATCATATAATCTTAGGGGCTTGAAATATCCAACTCTTTGCTTACAAACAATGCCCCAGGTGTGTCGATCTGAGAAGTACCCAGTACATTAATACAATCAAATGGCTGCTACTAATAATGCCCCACTACGCACGTTAAATGCCAGCCTCTGTGGACCCTGAGGTCTTGCTCAACCTGAAGAATTAACTCAGGGAGCTAGCTTGAGAGAGCAACTGGCAAGATTTATAATTATTAAATAAGGAGCCAGAGAGTTAATGGTGTGGCTCCTGTGCTTTAAAGAAATTACTAATTAATATTTGTCTGCCTTGAGGCATTTGGGCTCTATTTCTGGACCTGGTGAGTATGAAGAGCTCTATTTAAAAAAAAAATCATTTCATCCATTCTAATAGAATAATAGCACCCTGGCTCCAAACTAGTCCTTTTAAAAAAAATGACTCACTGGTCCAATTTTTCCATACAAAGTCACAATGAATACTCAGGCTTATAACAGGATACGCTAGTGACCAGAGGTGGTCAGCTGCCTCTCCCCTAAGGCATCCTCCAGCTGGACAGTCAGACAGCAGGAGAGCGACTTCCTAACTCAGAGTGATCCACTAATCTGAGAAGGCAGGTCTAGGGGCAGCACAATTTCAGTTGTTTCATCTTCAAAAGAAGAATTCTAAACACAGTTCTATCTCAGTGACTCCGAGGCCATAAGTTCCAATTGATACCAAGCCCAGTGTGTTCTGCACTGAAGTTCAGGACTAAGAAGCACTAAGAAATGTTAAAACAGAGACCATCTCTAGGCTACAAATAATACAGGCCTTTCCCGGCTCTTTACCAAATACACTGCTTCTAGAACTAGCCAAGTCCTCTCTGGAACCTACATAGAAGGGACGTACCCTCCAGACAACCAAACAATAACAAAGACTCAGCCAGGGTCCCCTCTGTTGCTTTGGGTCCTCCTCCCCTGGTTCACCAACATGCTCCCCATTCACTCTCCTCCTTGCAGTTGAGCAAACTTCCTCAATGCCCCCTTCCTCATATTCTGTAGCTTCTAATACTATTACCCATGCCTAGGAGAGCAGGAGCATGCAAAACCCCCCTCCTTCATTTTAGCATTTACAAAGCCTTCCCCCACAAAATGGAAATGAAGGAAGTGATTAAAGATGCTACCTGTGGATTCAGGCAAACCTTAGTTTGCAGTCTAGCCCAGCTCTTACCAGCTGGGGGGCTCTGGGCAAGCACAGATGCTCCTTGACTTGTGACGGGGTTACATCCTGATAAACTGTCATAGACGAAAATATCATAAGTCAAAAATGCATTTAATACACCTAACCCACCGAACATCATAAAAGTACTCAGAGCACATATATAAGCCAATATAAGCCAAAATCATCTAACATGAGCACACTATAGAGTATTCGTTGTTTACTCCCATGATCCTGTGGCTGACTGAGAGTTGTGGCTCTCAGCCACTGCCCAGCATCATGAGAGAGTTTCATACCACATATCTCTACGTGTACAGTTTCTACCAATGCATATTGCTTTCGTAAGTAAGTCAAACCATCATAAATTGGGGACTGTCTATACTGCATCTGTTTGAGCTCCTGTGTTTTCATCTACAAAATGTGAAGGAAGAACTTCGCAGGCTCTGACAGAGTAAATGCTATGTGTAAAAAGAATCTAGGATTATATCTACGCAAAAACCTACACCTGCTCTAGCCAATTGGCTCAGTTGTTTGGAGTGTCCTCCCATACACCAAAAGGTTGTGGGTTTGATCCCTGGTCAGGGCCAGTACAGGAGGCAACCAATTGATATCTCTCTCTCTCTCTCTCTCTCTCTCTCTCTCTCTCTCTCTCTCTCTCTTCCTCTCCCTCACCCTCTGTCTCTAAAGAGCAATAAAAACATATCCTTGGGTAAAGACTTAAAGAAAAAACACCTGCACATGGCTATGTATAGCTGCTTTATTCACAACTGCCAAAACCTGGAAGCAACCAAGATGTCCTTCAGTAGGTGAATGGATAAATAAACTGGTACATCCAGACAATGGAATATTATTCAACACTAAAAAGAAATGAGCTACCAAGCCATAAATGACATCGGACAACCCTTAAATGAACATTACAAGTGAAAGAAGCCAATTTTCAAAGGCTACAAACTATTTTACCTGATAATAGAAAAACATGTAAATTGACTGTCCCTCCACCAGCCAATCAGGAGAGTATGCAAATTAACCCAACAAAGATGGCGGTTAATTTGCATAAATAGGTGCGAAGCTATGCAAATTAACCCAACAAAGATGGCGGTTAATTTGCATACATAGGTGCGAAGCGGTGGAGCGAAGACTGAAGGCTCCAGCCGGAGCCAAGGCCTGGGTCCCAGGTGCCAGAGGAAAACCGGTGCCGGCAGCCAGGGGAAGGGAAGGCCTATTGCATGAATCTCTTCATGCAACGGGCCTCTAGTCCTATATAATAAAGAGCTAATATGCTAGTGGTTGTGACACCCTCATGCCATAAGGACTGTTCAGCAGGAGGCTGCTTGTGTGGCAGAGTGGAGCCACTGCATTGCTCTGGAGATGGGGCAGAAGTGGGGAGGAGCCTGGAGGAGGTGGGACCATCCCATGGTGGGGGGGTGGGGGTGAGAGCCCATAGCGCCCCCTTCACCAGTCCTTCGCCACTCACCGCTCACACTCAGAGCACCCCACCACTCACCTGCCAGGGGAAGGAGCGCAGTGCGCCACCACGAAGCGGCACTCGAAACTCTGCAGCAGGCACAAGGCTTCCATGCTCTGCTCTGGCACCATAACAGGGCGGAGCCACCACCACCTTGCTCCGGAGATGGGGTGGAAGCTAGGAGGCACCCAGAGGAGGCGGGACCAGCCCAAGGCAACTCGTGGGGACTGAGGGCGGGGCTTGAGGGAGCCAGAGAAAGCCAGAGGGGTTGGGACAGGGCCAGGTGTGCTCAAGCTCTGGGTGGAGAGGTTAGGGTGTCAAGGCAAAGCTACGGGCCAGTGGGCGGGGTGTGCACAGGTGGGCGGGCCACTCGATTTCACCCGCTGGGCCTCTAGTGTGATTATAGTTACAGACAGGCCCCAACTGCCCAGGTGTGACTGGTTCTCCCACCTACAGGCTAGTGGCTGGAAGTCCAGGAAGGGCGAATGCAGAGGGCACTGAACAGGACACCTGCACTGTGCTGCATACTCACAGGGTTGGTGTGAGAATTAAATAAACGAGTATACAAAAGGGTGCAGAGTCATGCCTAGACAGAGGGAGCACTTCAGTGTTAGCTATTGTTACTGCAATACATCAGAGGCACTCAACAAATGTCCACTGGGCTCAAATGATGAGCCTGGCACTTGACATGTTACCCATTTAATTCACAACAACCCTGAAAAGAAGAAATGTTATTCCCTTTTTGCACAACAAATGATAAAATAGATTCAGGGAAGTGTAACCATAAACTCAGGAGGCAGAATAAACTGATGTTTAACGCCTAAGTCCATGTTGAAATGCAAAGTTATATAACACTAATAATATATATTACATTTTATTTTCTATATGATACACAATGTAAAATCAACTACTTTACTTTCATTGTCACTCTAATAGTGGACATCACTTCAGAAAATTGAGAATAAAGTTTGTTTACCTATTTTTTTGTGAAGTTGGAAGTCTCCAAAAATATCCTCATGAATCTACTAGGGAGAGGGACTAAGCTCAATATGATCACTTTAATTAAGTCCCTTATCACAGAGTCCAATCAACATTATTCTCTTGCAATCAAAGTTGCTTGAATTAAGGTAACAGAAATATTAAATTTGCTTAGGCAAAAAAAAAAGAGAGAGAGAAGAAGAAGAAGCAAAGGAAGATTTATTATTTTTAAAAAAATAGTCAGAGAACCTCAGGGAGGTTCTCCAGGACCTGAAAGCTGGCAGGAAAGCAGCAACCCCTCCCTGGAAGGCATCACATAGTCTCCTCACTCAGCTTCATCCTTCTTTGCTGATCAATTTTCTCTGCTTCTCCAAGCTCATTACCACTCACAGCTCCTTACTCAGAGCATTCAAGCAACTGACCCAGACTGAGACCAGGAATCTCAAGATATTCTCTTTCTCTCTCTCTCTCTCTCTCTCTCTCTCTCTCTCTCTCTCTCTCTCTCTCTCTCCACAGATAGAGCTAGATAGACAACTATCATGAGCCTCTAGAAAAGTGAATTATTGCTACTTTGTCTTATCTCTACCCATTACACCATCAAATAATTCATGAAATTGTGAGCGATTTTGAAGGGGAGTCCAATTCTCAAGCATTGGACAATGAAAAGAGAAATTCAGTAAAGAAATTTTTAAATCGGACACATTTGAGCTCCCAGAAAATTGCCTATAAGCAGCAGCTGAGCTGGAGGCTGAGCAAGGGCCTTTATGTGATGCTTAATCAGATGGTGATGAGGGAGGGGCCCTGCCAGCTAGCAACCCATCCAGCCCTGCCAGGAGCCCCGGGAATAGGCAGCAGTCTGCTGTAGAATTCTCTCACAATGGCCTGGCAGAAATGGATGGTCCACACAGGGCAGGATCAATTGTAAAAAGTGGAATTAGTCATTCTAAATCATGCAGCTGTGGTCGAAGGGAGCTCTTCTAAAAATCATTAAACAATCATGTATTCCTATTGATTTATTCAAAATACCTTGAGGGAAAGCAGATTAAACACAAGGTAAAAGTAAGCTAATGCAGATTAAATGGATGAAGGATGGGCCGAGAGTTCCCTAGGTAGTTTTTGTACTAATGAGAGGAAAATTATATGTACACTATTACCAGGATAAAAGGGTCTATTAGAGGTCTTTTGCTTGACATATTTATGTATTTCAAATACTAAGTAGCATAGTGAATTAGGTTTACTCTGGACATTTGTTATTTTTATTGCATCTCCAAAGTGATAAACAGAGTTCTCTGTTGAGGGCAGCGTGCTGCCTCACTCCCGGAAACCTGCCTGAACAGACAAACTCCGATGCCACTGCAACTCCCTGGATGTCATTTATTAACACGCTCAGTGCAATTTCACTGCAAGGACAAGGCCTTGAAAGTCCCGGAGCAAAATGCATAATGCAGCAGTGGAAATGAGCTGCAGCGCTCCTGGTGTCTGTTCCCTGGGCCACATTTGAGATGTCCTTTCTTCCTTAAGTGGAATTTATCTAAACACCTCATCACATCAGAAAAACAGGAATGTGATGTACATGCTTCCCATCATTCTGGTGTGTGGGAGACATAGCAGGGGTTTTGGTCCTCCGAGGAAGAAACTAAAGTGGAGAAATGGTACATGAGGGGTCCAAGAACACAGAGGAAGTGTGGATCAGTATTAAGACCTTAAATTTCACAAATATCACATGATCTCACTTATTTGTGGAGTCTAATGAACAAAAGGAATTGTCCAACAAAATAAGACCCAAAGCATGGAGGCATGGAACAGACTGACATATACCAATGTGGGGTTGGGGGGATGAGAAGAGATAAACCAAAGAATTTATATACTTACTAGTGACCCAGTGCACAGATTTGTGCACATTAAAAGGAAATTAATTAGAAGGTGGCTGGAGGGGTAGGACTGGGCGAGATGGGCCGGACATGCCCTGGAACCAAACTCCCACAGTCCCTCCCTGGCTGGCCACACCTGGGGTGGCACCATGGCTCAAAGGGCATCTGCAGAGTGAGTGGGGGGTCCCTCTGGCAGGTGGGGTCCCTCAGCCTGGCCTATGGAGATTGGGCCAAAACCAGCTCTCCGACATCCCCCGGGTCCCAGCAGAGTGCGAGAGGGCACTCTGCAAAGTTGCTGTCATGGAACACAAACGCAAGTGTGCAGTAAACCAGATTCGGGGCCGACAGTGCCCCAGCAACAACATAAGCCACAGCTGAAGGTGGAATCACGTGGCCCTGAGAGGAATCGGGCTCCCTCCTCTCTGGTTTCAGAGTGTCACCTGAGAACCACTGCTGCCAAGTCACTGCAGCTCCTGCATTGAATGTCTGCCCCCTGGTGGTCAGTGTGTGTCATAGCTACTGGTCAGACAGACACTTAGCATATTAGCCTCTTATATATATAGATATGCATAGCCCATGGTCTCAGGCAATAGGGTAGTGAAGACCTAGAGGAGGGGATGGGGAGGGGTTGGGAAAAGGGAGATCAAGAGGGGAATGGAAGAGATCTGTAATACTATCACAATTTTAAAAAAGACCTTAAATTTCCTTTTCCTTGGTCCAGGCTTTTTCTGCTACACTGTTTACCAGTGAAACTTGCAGTTTTGGTCCACTATTTAACAAATGGGATTATTCTTTAGATGTTTAATATCAAAGTGATCGTTCTCCACACACTAGTTCTGTCCTTCACATTCCTCACTTCCACTATCATCCCAACTTCAGTCAACTAGGAAATTACATCCTTCGCCCATCATCCCTCTGGACCAAGAAATACAATTTTACTGATGACCTTGCTTCCACTCTTTCCTCCCCCAAATCCATTCTGCATCACACTGCAAGCTTAGGCTTCCTAAAATACAGGGTAGGGCAAAATCAGTTTACAATTGTGAGTACATGAAACACAGAGTTTGTTCTTGTGTTATTCTTTTGTTAATTATTGTATTACTAGAGGCCCAGTGCACGAAATTCGTGCATGGGTAGGGTCCCTAGGCCTGGCCAGCAATCAGGGCCAATCAGGGCCTTCCTTCTCCCAGCTGCTGGCTGGGGCCTTCCTTTGTTCCGTGCTTCCCCTGGTGGTCAGCATACATCATAGCTAGTGGTCGAACTCCCAGTCGGTCGAACTTCTGAGGGGACAGTATGTATATTAGCCTTTTATTATGTAAGATTTTCCATATGAACAACTGTAAACCTACTTTTGTCCCACTCTGTATTGCTTCCATCATACCATTCCCTATTCAGAAAATCTAAGGCGGTAGGGTGGCAAGTAAACATATTTCTCTTCTCAATCTGGACAGGTGTCCTGGAAGGTTGAGATTTCTGCTGGTTTTGAGTGATGACTTGTAAAGAATGTATTTCTGGTTGATGAAGCTTGTGGTGGCTTCAATCATGAGTGGGTGGATCAAAGCGAATGTCACAAGGTTGTATGGCTAGAGCAAAAGCTGAAAGCTCAGGAGGAGGAAGGAAAGCAAGATTAGTCAGAAGACCTAGAAGGTGCATTATGCTAAGCAAAATAAGCCAGTCGGAGAAAGATAAATATCACATGATCTCACTCATTTGTGGAATATAATGAACAACATAAATTGATAAACAAAAATAGGTCCAGAGACATAGAAGCATAGAACAGACAGTCAAACCTCAGAGTGAAGGCAGGAGAGGAAGGGAGGGGAGGTTAAGAGATCAACCAAAGGACTTGTATGTATACATATAAGCATAACCAATGGACACAGACAGTAGGGAGGTGAGGGCCTGTGCTGGCGGATGGGAGCAGAAGGGCAGAGGTCAATGGGGGGGAAAGGAGACATATGTAATACTTTCAACAATAAGGAATTTTTTTAAAAAAAAGAAGGCATGGAAGGTGAAGAAAACACAAGAGTGAAGGCCTGGGTGTAAATGACAAGTCACACAATGTGGGTGATATCATTGACAAACTACAACTACAACAAAGAGAAGCATAAACCTCATTGTTCTAGTAATGAATTTAACCAGTAAATATGAAGATGCAGCATTAGTTCTCAACTCTACAAATGTCCAGGCCCACTCAGACCTCTGGATCAGTAATCTTCAAGGGAAAAATTCACAAGTACATGGTTTAAAAAAAAAACTCCATATATTCTGATGCACAACCAGGTCAGAAGCCTCTACCTATTGCATTAGACTCCTTCTATAAGCCATCTACACTAGTTTCAGATAAATCATGTTTCAGATAAATCATATATTTCTTTATAGACTCTCTATATTTCTCCAAGTGACTCTTCTTATCGACAGAACAGATATCACCACATATGATTGTCTGTGGTCTGGCCCAAAAATGAGACACATAACCTATTCTTGCTATGAGGTTAAAAATCGTTACATTTATTGCCATCTACTTGTGTTCTTCACATGTTCAATGTGTTGGAGCTAAAATCCAAAGCAATAATGGCACCTAATGGCATTTTGCCATTGTCCTAACACTTAAATTCCATTGATAAATTAATTCATTTTGTCATTGTTTCAGTTTATAAGAGAAGCAAAGCATATTATTATTCCTAATTTGCTGATAGAAAAACAGGTTCAGTGACACTGAAAGACCCACTCATAGTTACATGAGTAGATAGTAACAGAACTTAGACTAGAATTTAGTAATATGATCTTTTTCATTAATGTCATTTTTTAAAAAGTTGGACACAACTCTAAAATAACCCCACTCTAAACTATGATAAATGTGACACAGGGAGAATGGATGTGAAGATGAAGGCAGAGATTGGAGTGATGCAGCAGTGGCCAAGGACTGCCAAAGACGACCAGTAAACCACGGAAGCCAGGAGGTGAGTGAGGAGGTTCTCTCAGTTCCAGAGGTCTTGGCCATCACTCTGGGCTCAGGTAGTCGGCTGCCATCCTGGTGGGTCTAGAAGATAGAACACCAAGCCAAAGAGGCTCTTTCCCAAATCTTAAAATCTAATGGAATTTGCTGTCCATGTTTTCTGACTTGCTGGGACACACAGCCTCCTGCCTCCCTGATTACCCCCTTTGGGAATAGGACTGTCTATCTTATTCCTGCTCCTCCATTGTATTTTGGAAGGAGACAATTTGTTGTCCAGTTTCACAGTTGAAGAGGACTTTTGCTCCAGAATAATCTTATCCCTAGTCTTAACCATATCTGATTTGGATGTTTAGATGATGAGATTTGGAACTTTGAGCTGATGGTGTTTCTTTATTTTATCTATCTATCTATCTATCTATCTATCTATCTATCTATTTATTGAGAGAGAGAGAGAGAGAGAGAGAAAGGGAGAGAGAGAGAGAGAAACATCCATGAGAGAGAACCATTGATTGGCTGCCTCCCTCATGCCCTTTACTGGGGATGGAACCCACAACCTGGGCATGTGCCCTGACTGGGAATCAATCCAGCGACCTCCTGGTGCATGGGGCAATGCTCAACCCACTAAGCCATACCAACCGGGACAAGCTGATGATATTGAGATGGGATTTTGGACTTAGAGTTGATGCTGGGGATATAGTAATCAGGTCACTATATTTTGTAAGGGCATGAATTTTGGGGAGTCAGAGAATATACTATTATGGGTTGACTCGTGTCCCCCCAAAAATGTTGATGTTCTATCCTCCCAGGAATGTGGCCTTATTTATAAACGGGAGCTTTGCAGATTAATTTAAAATAAAGTTATTAGGGTGGGCCCTTATCCAATACAACTGTTGTCCTTATAAAGAGGGGAAATTTGGACACCAAAGACCCGCACACAGGAAGAACACCATATAAGGACAAGCAGAGATGGGGTGATGCAGCAGAGGCCAGGGGATACAAGGATTGCCAGAAAACCAGCAGAGTCTGGGAGGTGCACGGAAGAGATTCAGCTCTCAGAGGGAGCTGAAACCTTGATCTTGGACTTCTGGCCTTCAGAACTGTGTGAAAGTAAATTTCTGTTGTTTGAGTCACCCAGTTTGCAGTG
Source organism: Myotis brandtii (assembly GCF_000412655.1). NCBI lineage: Eukaryota > Metazoa > Chordata > Mammalia > Chiroptera > Vespertilionidae > Myotis > Myotis brandtii. Next base: position 2,956,315 of record NW_005366245.1, on the reverse strand, counting down.
CTTTGTTGTGGCAGTACTAGGAAATTAATACAGCACTCTATCGGTTTCCTGTGGCTGCTATAGAAGGGTGCCATAGCTTGGTGACTTAAGACAGCAGAGGTTTTGTCTCCTATATTTCTGGAGGCCAGAAGTCCAAAATCAGTTTCACTGAACCCAAATTAGGGTGTCAGCAGGGCAGGTTCCTTATGGAAGCTCCATGAGAGAGCCTGTTGCTTGCCTTGTCCAACTTCTGCTGACTGCTGGCATTCCTTGGCTTTTGGCCATATCATTCCAATCTGTGACCCTGTGGTCACATTGCCTCTCTCTGTGTTTGTCAAATTTTCTTCTACTTCTCTCTTACAGGAACACTTGTGATTGCATTTAGGGCCCATCCAAATGATCCAGGATAATCTCATCTCAAAATCCTTAACCCTGCAAGGACTCTTTTTCTAAGTAAGGTAACACTTTCAGGTTCCAGGGATTAGGACTCATATCTTTAGGGGCCATTATCAGCCTACCTTATCAGTCTACGTGATGTCCCTGGCATCAGGTAGAAATGGCCATTGGTCATTAAGATGTGAATCTGGAGTACACAGGATGGGAAGGGATATGATCAGAACATATGTGAGAGGAGAGTGAAAAACATGAGAATGGATATGATTAGCACAGAGAGTATGAGGGAGCTAAGGACAGAACTCTGGAGAATGTCTCCCTTAAAGAAGTGGGTAGAAGAAGATGATCCAGTGAAATGGGTTAAAAGGAATGTTCTAGAGGTGGGAAGAGAACCAGGAGAGTATGGTGTCATGGAAGCCAAGGGAGGAATTTTAAAAAAGAGAAAATCCCTCATCTGCTACAAAATAGGGAAACCTTGAGGACATTATGCTAAATGAAATAAGCCAGTCACAAAAGTACAAATACTGTCTGTGTTCACTTATGTGAGAGTTACTTAGAGTAGTCAGATTCATAAAGACAGCAGTAGAAGGGTGATTGCCAGGGTCTGAGAAGTGGGGATATAGGAAGTTATTCTTTAGTGGATACAGAATTTCGATTTTACACAATGAAAAGAGTTCTGGAGATCCATTGCACAACAATGTGAATGTACTTAATACGATGACATTATACACTTAAAAATGGCTAAATTTAATATGTATTTACCATTATAATAAAATTTTAAAAGGAGGAAGTTCTTGTATTTTAATCAGGAATTTTGTTTAGTGTCAATGTCATTCCTTCATGTAACATACATGCTTCTAATGCAAGTGAAGGCAATCTATGTCTAATTTCTTCATTACATCGTATATAAATAAATGATTTACCTGGCACACATGACTGACATGAGAATAAAAGATGAGATGAAATAAATAAACTCTAATAAATATTTTTAATAGCCACATCTAGATTTCATCAAAAATTTAAACAGATTAACAGCAATAGGATTTACCCTTCAATATAACATTCTGGTAAAGTATTTAAATACTTTAAATAAGTTAAAATATTTAAAAGAGTTAAAAATTTAAGGCTGCATCTATGTTTTAAGAATTAATGATGTTCTCACTTCACTTATTTCCAGCTTTATTCTGTGCATTTTGGATATTAGCACACACACACACACATACACACACATATGTACTAGTATGTGTGTGCATGCACATACAGTTTGGCCATTATACAAATATAGATAGTAGAAGCAAAGATCTAAGAAATGTCTGTTGGTTAAAACTGCTTAAATACCGAAGAACTCAAAGAGAGAGTAGAAATATTGTCCTAACACCAATCATCAATGCTGTAAAACACAAGTTGCAGCCCATTCTGGATTGTTTAAGATAACATTCTATTCCCCAAATCATCAAGTTACAGTCTGGACTGCAATACTAATCAAAAGGATAAGAAATATGGCTTCCTCTCCCATTTTGCAATGCAGAACAAGATTTTAAATGGTCCAATTCAAAAGGAGGCATTAGGGGAAGAACTTCTTAGCTCAGGAGGCCCTACCCCATTGACAGTGTCTTTTGTCCTCTTCTTGGAAGAACAACTTCACTATGGGCATGTACGTCTGGGACAGGAAAGGCCTTCTGCTCACTGAAAATGAGTTCTATTCACAACTGTGCTTTTTCAGAGTTTGGCTGTTCACATTTTCTTGGACGCTGTGAGAGTTATAAAATAAACACTTCCAAGATTGTTTTCTTAAAAGTCAGTCCAACATAAAATAAAATGAAAAGAACTTTTCTGGGTCTTCAGTTCAACACGGGTGCATTTAACTAGAAACACACCTTTTTCTTCCTCTCTTTGAACTTCTTCAGACTGATCTTTGTTTTTCAAAGTCTCAACACTGGCTCATTCCACTGGATACTTCTGTTTGATGGCTGGCTCCATCCTTAACTCTGGGACACATTTGGATGTCAGCTATTTATTTAAGATCTGAATTTAGGCAAATACTGAGACAGGTGTTTAGGAACTGGAGCAGTAGTTGAGTAATTATGGAGTTTAAACTAGAAGGAACCTCAAGGGGCATATGATCCAGCTACAAGCTTCCAAACTGGGGCACCTGTAATACAGAAGAAGTACATTCCTTTGCTAATGAATGCACAGTTACTTAGATAAGGAAGAGAGGGGAAAGGAGAATGAGAAGAATCCCAACTTTCCTGCTTTTTCAAAGTGAACTGCTGCCTAGCTGGCATGGCTCAGTGGTTGAGCATCAACCTATGAACCAGGTGTCACAGTTTGATTCCCCGTCAGGGACACATCCAGGTTGTGGACTCAGTCCCTAGTGTGGGGCGTACAGGAGGCAGCTGATCAATGCTTCTCTCTCATCATTGATGTTTCTCTCTCTCCCTCTCCCTTCCTTTCTGAAATCAATAAAAATATTTTTTAAAGTGAACTGCTTCCATTTTATACAGAACACCTGGCATCACCCACCTACCACACATTCAATACTAACACTATGGCAAAGTTATTAACAGCTTGGATTCTGATCTAATCACTCAGGCCTAGGTTTGAAACCTGTTTCTTCCATCAACTGGTCATGAGAATGAGCAATTTACTTTATCAAGTGAGAAAAATATAGGGGAGGTATCTCATAGAGATATATGAGAAGGATTACATGTGTTTATATCTGCAACACACTTTCAAAGTGCCTGGATCATAGTAAACACTCAATATATGTTAGCAATTAGAATGCTATTGAGGAATTCATAACTTGGCCATCATTTCCTTTATCAATGAATTTGCACATCAAAACTGATATGATGCAAGCATGCATTCATTAATTTACTCACCCTATAAATTTTAATGTGCAGATCCTGAGCACTGGGGAAAGTACAGCATGAGGACAGACCCGGTCCCTGCCTTCTTGGTGCTCAGAGTCCAAAGCAGTCTTTATTCTATCTAAAAATGCAGGGGGAAGGGGGATTAATTAACTCTGTTAGTATTTTTAGTGACACTACAAATGGACTTATTAAAATTCTTTTAGTTGATGGTGCTAATTGCTTATAAAGCACCCAGTAGATCTCTGCCCACTTCAGAACGGTCTTTGACAAGGGTTTAATAAGAGCGTGGCAGGATGCAAGCTGCATGCAGTTATTTCTTAGTTAATCCCTTAGAGATCAGTCTCCTTGTTAAGTGTCAGGATAGAGTGTCTAACATGAGGGAGGAAAAGCCTCGATTTGTATTGGTTCATGTGTTTCTTATTGCCTGGTGAGCCTCCACTCTTCATTTTCAGAGAAGTGTCATTGAAGAGACATCTTTGTGTCATCTAACATGTGTTTAGTGATTACTTTATCTGTAAGTGGTGAAGATCATACTAAACGATTGCTTCCTCTGTCTAGTTAAAGCTGACAGGGTTGTCACTACTTCAGTGATGGATTCAACACCCCAGCCTCTTTTCACAAATATGTCTCATTCTATATCAGAGAAATATGGACAGTTTGAGGATGAATTTAGCCAGCAGTAGACAACGGATTCAATATGATATTCTTAGAGTCAATATCAGAAACGGAAGTTTTATTTAATGTTTGTTCTTCCTCTATCCCATAGCCCAGATCTGTTCTCTTCTTATAATGTCAACATGGTTAATGCAATCAACTATTAATGCTGATTTTTCAAAAGTTTGTACATGGAAGGTAGTTGTGCTTCTTCCTCCCTCAATTCCTGTGCCCCTTCCATGTAACAGATGTACATTCCAGCAGTGGCCTCTATGGTAAATGTTCCTACCTTAATGAGCAAGAATGACTCTAGTGATGGGAATTTCTAGGCAGGATAGATGGGAAATTTAGCCACTGAGGATATTATTTGGGGTAAATGAAGCCTATGCCTAAATAACAAGTATACAGCCAGTTACTGCTAATAACAGCAAAGAAAATACCTGAAAAAAATTGAAAGAAGTATTTTATTATGCCTATCCTCTTCTTGTCTGGACTTAGATGAAATCTGAGTATTCCTCCTCAATGTCATTTTAATTACCTTCAAGGTAAGGACAATGCTCAGCTTCTCATACAAGCTAGCCTGTCACATAGTCCTTTTCTGTTAATGAAGGAATAATTCTAGATACCGGCATTCACTGATTTTTATTTTTCTGCTAGGCTTTAATTTCATCATTTTGTCCTCACCTTGAAAAAAAATGGGCTAGAATAAGATAAACAAGATCTTGGCAAAGAAATATTCTGGAAAAGGTCAGGGCATTGGTAGAATGATGTACCTGGTGCTAAGAAGGGAAGGAGACAAGAAAGTTGCTGAAGCATTTGGAATAGGGAATAGAAATGGTCAGTCAACCAATCAGCAATGAATAATGAAAAGGTCAGGCTACTTTTGAACATTACTATGTCTTTCACAGGCTAAAGTGAGCATTAAAATTCTGAAGTCTTCCATGCTTACTAAACTTTAGCAAGAACTGAAAATGGCATCACACCAAGATTGTGATGATATTTTGAAATGATCTGAACATCTGGGGGTAAATGTGAGGTCACCCTTGGAGCACTGCCATCAACCTGGTCACACTCTCCACTCCCCTCCCACACACCCCTAATCCTTTCCTTCTCACTTCATGCATATCCATGGTACAGCTGCCTGATAAATCAGACAGAATTCTTCAAAAGGCCCCTGAGGGGCTGATAATCACAATAAATACTACAAGTTTGTCCTCACACAGACTTTCTTCAGAAGGCCCTCTAGGCTAGCCAGTTTAATTGTTATGACTGCTCTTTTTTTCTTTCATATGGGTTTGATGAAACACAGTGGCTTTCTTGAGGTCACCCAGCAGGATGGACTCCCTACCAGAAGTTTCCATACTGCCTAGAGAACCAATGATGTTGCAGCATGGGGCTCCATAGGAGCCAACAAAAATATGTCAGTAGATTTTAAAAAGGACTTCTCAATAAAATAGCAAAACCCATTTCTGTATCAAGTCATTTCAGTGGGCTGTGCTATGTTATTTCAGTGGTCTCTAATACCAAAATCAACAAAATGAAGAACTACATTTTGTGTGTTTATAGGATGGATAATCCTAAGTGATGATTAGCTACATTTTAAAAACAGAGCAATTTCAATAACAGAGAACCCACTTTACCATTTATGTTCTTAAGCCAATAACAATCAATAACCATTCTCTTAACAAAGTGGTTCCCAACCAAGGGCATTTTTGCACAGTAGGGAAAATTGGGCAATGTCTGTAGACATGTTTGATTATGAAAACTGGGGAGAAAAGTACTACAAATTTAGTGGGTGGTGGCCAGGGCTGCTGCTAAACATCCTACAGTGCACAGGACAGCTCCCCAAAACAAAGAGTTGTCAAGAAGGTCAATAGTGCCAAGACTGAGATACCAAGAGCCTTGAAGCAGAAATGAGAATTGTCACTGAAAAGAGAGAAACTGGTTGTAAGTCATTTATTGGATATTAGCATCTCCAGGTTTTCCCCTCAAATCTGGACAGCAGGCAACTACTCCATTGTCATTTCTACCTTTGCAGTAAACCCTCCAGGTTCTGTTACATTTATCTGTATTTCTAAAGCATAGGTACAAAAATGCTGGATTTTGTTATTTTTGACTTAATGATAAAAAGTGTATCATGCTGTATATAATCTTTGGAGATATATTTTGCTCCAAATTATTATAATGCTAAGATATAGAGAGAGAGAGACTTCAGAGAGGAAAGGAGAGTGAGAGTTAGAAACATCAATGAGAATCATTGATTAGCTGCCTCCTGCATGCCTCCTACTGGGGATCGAGCTTGCAACCCAGGCATGTGCCCTTGACCAGAATTGAACCCAGGACCCTTCAGTTCGCAGGCCGATGCTCTATCCACTGAGCCAAACCAGCTAGGGCAAGATTCATCTATTTTTTGTGGCCAGCTTCCGGTCATTGTTTTTGACTGCTATATACTATTTTATTGTATGAATTAGCCACAATTTATTTTGATGAATATTCAGGTTGTCTATAGGTAGTTACTATTATGAACAGCCCTCTAATAAATAAAACTCACAGTATATACATACATTTTCTTTTTTTTTGGGAAACTGTTTATTGCCTTCACTATCTGATAAGCGTAGACAGAGGACCCCCGCCCCCCCCCCTCCAGGGTACAAAGGTCAGAGCTAGGCGCCACCTCTGTTTGTCCAGACAGTGGTAGCTGAAGCAACTTCCCCATTTATTATTATTATGTAAATCCTTGCTGATGGGCTAGTCTGCCTGTTGCCAGGGGTCGCCTGCCTAAGGGCTATGCTATGGGTGCATCCCAGATCAATAAAAGCTTGGTGAGGCCTGAGCACGGGAGGAAGTCCTTCCCCTTGAGTTGGACTTGCTGGCCTGGTCCCCCAATATTTCCAATTATCTCTTGTCTTTTCATTTTCATTTGTGTTCGGCTCCGCTTCCAGTTCCTGAACCCTCATCCACGCGGGACGTGGAAGGAAACACTCAACACTTTTTTGTAAACATATATAAGTAGGTAGGTAGGTAGGTAGGTAGGTAGAAAAGTATCCCAGATATTCACAGTGATTATCTCTATGTTATGGAATTATTATTAATTTTAACAATATAATAATGATTTTCTTCTTTTTCTTATTTATATTTTCTAATTTTTCTACAATAAACATGTATCTATTTTGTAATAAGGAAAAAAGGTTTTCTAAACAACTAAGAGATTGGCATTTTAAATAATGTGAACAGCCAAATATGCACAAATATCTATAAAATTGATATTATAGTATAATAAAATATCTCATTAAGTTTAGCTTAATCCAATCTGCAGAATATTCATGATTTTTTTTTGGTTTGGTTGAATTTAAAGCTAGACTTTAACCAAAATGATAGGTACATCTACATTAACTTCAATTTGCCCACTCAATATATAAAGCCAAAAGTAAACTATACACAAACTAAAACCTAACAAATAGTAAGTAATGTCAAGACACATGTCAAAAGACAAAGAAGAGCAACACTTTGCTTGTTGAGGTCCTTGTACATAATAAAAAAGTCAACTATATCTCAATAAAACTGGGGGATCCACTTTCCTAGGAAGAAAAAAACTTGCTTAGTCTTGTTGCAAAAATGTAGATAAGTGATCAAATGTGAAAGTAAACTTTAAATAATCAAAGAAAGAAAAGACTGATAATAACAACTGCAAATGTTTATTTTTACTCCCCCCCACACACACACACACAAACATCACATTGTAAACACTGTATCACCTTCAAGTTTTCAGTCTGACCATTCAAGATGAAACCTTTTTTTTTAATATATATTTTTTTGATTTTTCACAGAGAGGAAGGGAGAGGGATAGAGAGTCAGAAACATCGATGAGAGAGAAACATCGATCAGCCGCCTCCTGCACACCTCCTACTGGGGATGTGCCCGCAACCAAGGTACATGCCCTTGACCGGAATCGAACCTGGGACCTTTCAGTCCGCAGGCCGACGCTCTATCCACTGAGCCAAACCGGTTACAGCCAAGATGAAACCTTTGATTATAAATTACAACCTACTTCCAGCATCTGTGAACAGGTGATGGCTGGGGGGGTGACCTGGTCCCCACTGTGTAATTGTACCCTGGAGGGCAGCCACTTGCTCTGCCTTGATGCTGCCTCCCATCCATAGAAAAGGCAACAACGGACCTTAAGAGAGACAAGCAAGAATGGAGGCTGTGCCCTCACACATTAACCAAGACAGACCACACAGAAACGGCTCCATTTATCCATGCCCCTTTCCCTGCTCCCATAACAAAAAACAGCACCCGTTCTGAGTTTGTCAGAGAAAATACAGGTGAAGGCCTGAACTAACTGCATTTTTTTTCTTTAATTTTCCATCTCATTTTTCTTGAGTGGAGAAAATCTCAATGCTTACCTCAATGCTACAGGATATATTTTTTTCTTGTCTATATTACATAACCTGCATCCCCTGCTGTGGGCAGTGGTTAGAATTGTGTGATCTGAGAGTTGAACAGTAATGTCATGTAATACAAGATAAGAAGTGGTGTGAGGGGATGCAGAAAGGAAGAGAGGAGAATAACCGTGTGACTAACTATGGCAACAATTCACCACGTAACCCCAAAAAGTTCCTCCTTCAAAGAAAACGCCAGTCCCACTGGAAGCCAGGAACTATCCAGAGTGTAAGCTACTGTCAAGTGTATGCTTCCTTTTGTCACTGAAGAGAAAAATCGCCAGGTGGCCTGGCTCCTGCTCCTGCTCCTGCTTCCGCATGATGGGCCCCGACTGTGCACACAGGCACACACAGAAAGACAGATCTGCAGGCAGAGGAGATACTGGATGCAGAGAAGCTCAGTGTTTGCCAGAGGTCTTACGGGGATCTTCTATTTCATTCCGTAGTAATGCCCTTTTTGTTGACAAAAGTAAATTGATGATCGTCAAGAGGGAAGCATTTGGTGGAAAAATTCTGTTGACCCTTCTCAGATTGAATTTGACCACAGAACAGGATACCAGCAGTTGCAGAAATGATAGATTATTGTAATGACTGCCAGAATGGCCTTTTGGCATGTTTAAATGGCAATAAATTTCACCAGGAAGAAGGCAATTTTACTACTTTAGAGCAGTAAGGAAACACGGTGTTTAAGGTGTAAATAAATCGTGGGTCATTAACAGCACGCATATTCTGTCCGTGGTGCAATTCTCAATCAGTGGCTATTCATATTTAATTTAATTACGTGCATTTACTTAGCCAATCATGCTTTTTCGTTCCAGGCCACAGAATTCTCAGGCTGACAATTTTGCTCTCTTCCTGTCTCCCTTATGTCCATAAACACCGCCCTAGTTTCGCCCTCATTTTTCCTTCCACAGGTACATAAATATGATCAGGGTGGTTCAATAACCCTTTCTCACTGAATAGCCTACTGAGATGATTAAGTTAGAGACTGATCTGCTGTGTGGTCTTTTCCCTGGCTCCAAAATCCCCTCTGTCCCTTGCTCATTAATCTGGCTCGGTTCTTCACTGAACTCTGCCATTAAAGGCGGAGACGAGAGGGAGAGGTGTGCAATGAAGTTTGACATTTCTCCCAAAATGATTGTATTAAAACCCACTTACATTTATAACTCCATCTCATTTGAGAATGTTAATAAGTTGCAATTTCATCAAGAGAAAGATATTGGGATCTGATCAAGCCGAAGGCTGGCTCACACTGGTATGGAGTGTGTTCCTGGAGCATCACTTTAAATACAGCTTTAAGGTGATAATTAACAAAGTTCATTAATGCCAATCTGCTTCTGGGTCATTTAAAACATTTGGGCTCCATCTACTGTATCAGTTTCAGGCCAAATTCAGCTTGCTTTCAGCTTGTGTCAGACCAGAGGAGCAACATTCAGGAGACACACTCCAAATCAGACAGGCCAATACCGTGCCGTACAGAACCAAATTAGTGTTGAACTTGGGGTAGCCAAACAAGCACAATACCTCCGAACGCCTAACTTTATACTAAGCAGAGTGCAAGTTGTCCTTTCTCTGTATGACTGAGAGGATAGTCCGGTGACTAGTCCCAAGTCTCACTGTTACCTCTAAAACCAGGCACCTGGATTTCTTTCTGTTGACTTTGTATTTTCTGGAACATTTACTGAGACCACATTGGAAAGTTATTCTGTTCCTATAATTTGGTAAACTGCCAGGAACATAACAGAAGCCCAAATCACCTTTAGGCCAAAAACACCTTGTTAATCTCAGAGCATCCCCCAAGAACTACTGAAACTCTGGGTAGCCTCTGTGGGGCATGGAGGATACAGGGATGCTCATCACATTGAATTACCAACCAGCCCAGAATTCATGTGATTGGCATCCCAGGTGGAGATGGAGGAGAAAATACAAGAAGATATTCAACAAAACAAGCCATCAGTGGAAGTTTCAGAAGGCAAAATTTAAGGGGTTGGGTTGAAAATATGGGGAGTTATAGCAAGAGAAAATACTCATTAATGTACCAGCTTGAGGATTTTAGAAAATGATCTATCAATCATCTTATTTTACAGGTGATGGAGAGACCCAAAAATCTGAGTGGCTTCCTCAAGGTTAATGTAGTTTGGAGGTCAACCAGGAGTAGAATAAGGACCTCTGACGGCTAATTCTACTATTCCAGAGAACAGCATTCTGGAAAGGCAAACCACTGAAAGTGTCCAACTGCAGCAGAAATCTGGGGCCACACGCAGGAGCCTGAGAAAACCTGCAGGTGTCCTCACCTCACCCCGTGGCAGGAGGCTCTGTGCTCACAATTCCTGAAAACAAAGGGCTAGTGTGTTTGAGTTGCAGGGGTGGGAATGCACAGTTTTCCAAGTCGACACGTCAGTTTCCAAGGCCCAGGCTCATTTCTGTCATTATTGCTAGAGAGATAAAAAGAATCCTGGGGCAGGCAGAGTACTTTTAGACTACGGGGCAAGGTTATCTGGCTCTGGCTGAGATAAATGTGAAGGGTCAGAACCTTGCCAGTGTTCGCTGCAGTAAGTCAAGTTGACCACATGTGAGGAAGATGGAATTTTTATAGAAGCTGTCGACATTTAAAAGCACATAGTCACGTGCAGCGATAAGTCAAGCCTCCTGTGTTTTTAATGGACTTGCCTCCCAGCCTCCCTTCGCCAGCTGATGATAACCTTATCTGTTAGTGCTTAGTTAACGCTCCAGCTAGATTTACCCCCAGTCAGGCAGGCCAAGGGGAAGTCTTCCTGTGTTCCCTTTGTTTACCATCTCTGGCTAGGCTAATTGTAGGTTAGCGAAAATGTCCCTGCACCGTGTAATCATGACCACAGGGAAGATAATGGTGTTGGTGATGATGATGATGTTGATGATGATGATGATGATGCCAGCATATGAGGTAGATGTGGACAGCTTTCTCTACTTAGTGATGGGTGCTAAACTCTTAAAGCAAATAGCCTGAGATAAGATGTAAATGAAGGGTGTGAGGCAATAAATGACTGTTTACTTCACTTTGTGAATAAATATGGTGGCCTTATGACCAAAAAAAAAATTTTTTTTTCATTTTCTTTCTGTTTGATTTCTACTTGGTTACCTTTATGATTTGCTTATTTTGTCAGGTTGATCAGGTACAATTAGCATGTCTTTCTAACAAAGATTAATTACTTTTCAGGTCAACAAAGGGCAATTAGATGTGGGGTATATTATACCAATATAGTGCGAAGGAGACTTATTTATTTGACCTTGTGCTGTTAGTCATATGCAAGGTGTCATAGACTCCCAGCTATACCACAGCAATGAGGGAGAAAAAACAGTTCATCCAAGTGTAGGTGAGAGCTAATTGTCCTTACACAATGCTTCCGAAAGGGGTTGTTTTGATTTGGCTCTGTGAAGATAACATCTACTGAGCAATTAACACATGCAAGACACTATGTCACATCTTCTATGTGCATTTTTAATTTAATTTTTACATTAAGCCTATGAGAGAGTGCAAAAAAAAAACTACTTCTTACTCACCCAATAGGAAATATTAAAAATCTGCAAAATAACAGGATTACTTCTATTAGATTCTAAAATATCCCCCACCCCACCCCCACTGGCTCTATTTTTGTTCATCAATTTATGTTGTTCATTATATTCCACAAATGGGTGAGATCATGTGATATTTATCTTTCTCTGACTGGCTTATTACACTTAGCATTATGCTCTCCAGGTCCATCCATGCTGTTGCAAATGGTACGAGTTCTTTCTTTTTTACAGCAGCGTAGTATTCCACTGTGTAGATGTAACATAGTTTTTTAAACCACTCATCTGCTGATGGGCACTTAGGCTATTTCAAAATAAGATTTGTTTTAATTCTTCAAACCAAGCTGGCCCTGCTGTCTTATTTTATACATTCACATATGTCATTACTTTTGACTGAAAAGCACTTTTCCCTCTTCATCACCATTATCATCTTAATCATTATTGCTATGTTATGTCAGTTAGTCTTCATAAGCATCCTTATAAGCTCAGGGCTCTTATTATTTCCATTTTATAGGTAAGAAAAATGGAACACAAGAGGAAACTTTGCCCAAGGTCATGATGACAGACAATGGTAGAGCTAGGACTTAACCCAGGCAGTCTCACCTGTGTCTATCAGGCATTCACTCATGACATGAATATTTATTGTGTGTCTTCCATGAACCAGAATCCATGCCAGGACCCAGACATAAAGGCAGAGCACTAGGCAGACACAGAGTGCACCCTGAAAAGCTCAAGAAAGAAGCAAAAGAGGTAGGGGAAGCGGGGGACGGGAAAGATGGGAGATGAAGGAATAGAGTTCTTTGCTTATCTCACAGGTTTACAACTGGTAATAAAATTTAGAATTCTCTATAGGGTTGGCTTCTACTTTTGCCATATGTCTTGCCTCTTTCAGTGTAACTCTGGAGCCTGTTTGCCCAACTACAGGCTGGTTCCATCATTTACAACCTAGACAAGCATCTGTTAACCTCTCTGAGTTTCACCTCTAAAACAGAGATGCAAATGCTTACAGCCTGCCTCATCAAATAATAACTGTTGGAAGAATTTAATGAATGAGTCCATGCAGATACAGCACTAACACTTTTCTTCCTGAACACCTTCTAGAAAATTTAGTTCTGATAGCCCATTTGGTTAATGATCTGAAAAGCTTCTCCCAATAGAGCTAATCCCAAAACTAAAAAAAAAGGAATTTCCTCCTACTGCTTTCTCCCTGAGAAAGGGAAATAGTGTGCGGTTCCCCCAAAGACTTCTTAAAAGACCGGTAAAAAAGTGTTTGCACAGGGGATGGTCTTTTTAAAAATGAAACCTTTGGTCCCCATGGTCTAAAACTACTCTCAGGCCAGATGCTTTCTCCAGGCAGCTGTTTAGAATTACAGTAATAGTTACCTTTGGTTGACTGACCTGAGGATCTAGGAGCTATGAGCACATTCATTTAAAATTAAAGGGGAAAAAATCCTGAAATCCTTACTGAACTACTGGTTCCAAAAGACTTCTTAAACTCAAAATCAAGCTCAATTAAATTTCACATCTAGTTCCATTTCATCTCAGCCCTAAACTTATGCTTTGTTCATTTATTATTTATATCAATAATTATTTTTATATTCACTATTTTTATTTCCATTTATTGTTTATTTATAGCTCACTCGTCATGCAATATTAACCAGGCTGTAACATCAGCTCTGATGGAAAAGTGGACTCCTTTTTCATTTACCTTTATAAATATTTCAAACTGGTAGCCAAAATGTACAATTCCTTCATTTTTATATAAGCTCCTTGATGTGCTAAGTTATGAAGTACCACAAACTCTTTGCTATGTGTCCCAAAAGAAGTGCTTAATGTAACTCCCCCAAACTTCTCTGCATTTAAGAAGATACTCATACATAGAAATGATATGGCACTGATTAAACTGCAACTAAGAACAAGCCTCCCCAAGAAAGTTAGAGGGCATCTGACTATTGCGTTAAAGAACACCACTGAGGCACAGATCAAGTAGAAGAAACTGCCCTGCTAATTTAGAAAATTTGGTTTGTACTTATCTTTGCACTGATTCTAAATCTCATTAAACAGTGTACTCAATCCAATTATTGCACAGTACCACTATAGAGATGGCAAATTCCAGCCATTTCAGGTACAAATGATTATTAAACATTATATTACATTGCATGTCATAATTTCATGAAAATTATCTGTGCATTGGTCTCTACTCCTAGAATGTGAATTTATTTAACACATAGAATATGCATAATTTTTTAATGAATGAGTCTGGTAGCTAATCAAAGATTCAGTCACTAACAATAGTATTGTATATATGAAAACATATATAGGGGGTGAATCAGAACTATACAAAGGTTTGTTCTATTCAAAACTATCTAAAAAGAGCCATCCATCCTTCAATTACAAGACTCTATACTTCACCATTCTTAAATAACAATATCAGTGCTCCAATTATACTGCAAAGCTACATTAATCAAAACAGTATGGTACTGGAATAAAAACAGATATACATATCATTAGCCCCAAAAATAAATCCTTACTTATGCAGTCAATCAATCAATGACAAAGAAGGCAAGAATATACAAAGGGGTAAAGAAAGTCTCTTTTAAAATTGTGTTAGGAAAACTGAACAAATACATGTAAAAAATGAAATTGAACCACATTCTTATATCACTTACAAGAATAAATTTAAAATGGATTAAAGACTTAAATGTAAGATCCAAAACCATAAAACTCCAAGAAGAAATCATAGGCAGCAGACTCTGACATTGTTCTTAGTAATATTTCTTTCTGATAAATCTCCCCAGGCAAGGGAGGCAAAATAAAAATAAACAAATAGGACTACATCAAATTAAAAACGTTTTGCACAGCAAAGGAAATGACTGGCGGGGTGCAACCACTATGTAAAACAGTATTAAGGTTCCTCAAAAAATTAAAAATAGAACTGCCTTATGACACAGCAATTCCACTTTTGGGTATTTATCAGAAGAAATCCAAAACACTAATTTGAAAAAATATATTCACCCCTATGTTCTTTGCAGTACTATTTACAACTAGGGTCCCAGTGCACGAATTCATACACCTTGAAAGGAACTGTGGGCCGCGAGGCTGCTGTGGGCACAGGGGAATGTCTTGGCCCATCCTCCATACCCCTGCCCAGCCCCTTCTGCCACAGCCCCCAGTCCCCTGTCTGCCGGCAGCCCCGCTCCTGCTGCAACCTCTCCCATGCACTGACGGTGCCTGCCACGCTCGCACCCACTGACGGTGCATAGCAATTGGGGCCAGTGCCAGCAGTGGGTGCCAGCGGGGCCAGCATCGTCAGTGGGTATGAGCAGCGGCTGCTGCCCTGATTGCCCCTCAGGAGCAGGGGAAGGTGGAGAAGTCCTCAGGGGCAATCGAGACCAGCAGCTGATGCTCACACCTACTGATGGCGCCAAGTGATCAGGGCCAGCTCCAGGCATGGGCAGCAGGTGCGAGCGGGGCTGGCACCGGGCACCAGGAGCAGGTGCGAGCAGCAGCTCCAGCACCGGATGTGGGTGCGAGCAGGGCTGTTGCTGGCAGCAGGTGTGAGAGGGGGCTGCCAGCCCCAATCACCTCTCAGGAGCAGGGGGAGGTGGAGAAGCCCTGAGGGGTGATCAGGGCCAGCAGCTGCCACTCGCACCTGCTGATGGTGCTGAGCGATCGGGGCTGGCCCAGGAGCTGGCAGCGGGTGAGAGTGGCAGCGCCAGCAGCAGGTTCGAGCGCTGGGCAGGACCGTGGCACGCACAAGCAAAGAATTTTCAGTAACCACTAGAGGCTTGGCCCACTGACAGGGACCAGCACCCCACCTTGGTCTAGCGTCCCTGCTCCCTGCTCCACCATCCCGCCTGCTGCTGATGCCCACCATGTTCCACACCCACCATGTTCCATGTTCCCTGGTGGTTAGCGCACATCATAGCGACTGGTTGTTCAGTTGTTCGGTTGTTCCGCCGTTCGGTCTATTTGCATATTAGCATTTTATATATATAGATAGCCAAGATATGAAAGCAATCTAAGTGCTCATCAATAAACTATTGGATGAAGAAGATGTGCTACAATAAGAAAGATATATACAATGGAATATTATTCAAACGGAAAAAAGAATAAAATCTTACTATTTGCCACAACATAGATGGACTTAGAGGGTATTATGCTAAGTGAAATAAGTCAGATAAAGGAAGACAAATATCATATTATTTCATCTATCTGTGGAATCTAAAGAACAAAATAAATGAGCAAATAAAATAGAAACAGACTCAAAGATACAGAAAACAAACTGATGTTTGCTAAATGGGAGGGGGTTAGGGGTCTAGGTGAAAAAGGTGAAGGGATTAAGAAGTACAAATTGGTAGACATAGCCTCCTTTGGTGACCTTCAAATGCAAATGAATTTTGACCTCTGTGTGGCTCACATTGATTGTTAGAAACATAATCAATCTACCACATATTACTACATGTTTTGTGATTTGTGAACACAGAGAAGGAGGCTGTGAATATGGAGAAGAGAACAGAGTCTGACTTCATTAGGGCATGTTAAGCCTTCAGGCAAAAGTAGTTAAACTATTTTGTGATGCAGATTGTACCTCAAAAGTAAACTCTCTTAAAGAAAGATCATTAGTTAGGATATAAAGTACAACATAGGGAATATAGTCAATAATATTGTAATAAAGTTGTATAGTGCCAGATGGGTACTAGTCTTATCGGGGAGATCACTTCATAAATTATATAAATGTCTAACCACTATGCTGTACACCTGAAACTAATGTAAAATAACATTGAAAGTCAAAACATACACATAATGAAATATTACTCAGCAATAAAAAATAATGAAATCTTATTTGTAACAACATGGATGGACATATAGCATATTATGCTAAGTGAAAAAGTCAGACCAAGAAAGACAAATACCTTATGATTTCATTTACATGTGGACTATAAAAAACGCAAATGAACAAACAAAATAGAAATAGATACAGAGAACAAGCTGATGATTGCCAATGGGGAGGGGTGAGGGAATGGGTGATACGGAAAAAATAATATTAAATAGGCTAAATAATTGAAAGTATGACTAATAAAATAGGTACTGTAAAAAAATCATCAGTGCTCATTTAAAGAGAACTTACTATGTGTAAGACCGATCTCTAAGTATATTGCAGTTTCATAAATATGTTGTCATTTAAACTTCACATTTCAATGAATTAGATTCTCCTGTTTTCACATAAGGAGATTGCACTTTTTGCAAGTTTTACTAAGATTTTTGTTATCTTCAATAAATAAACATTTTATGACACCTCAAGATTTCAAACCATCATGTAAGTCATGTACCCCTTTCCTGGAGAGATTACAAAAAAGCATTCTTACTTCAGAAGCAGCATCTGTTTGGGATACACACTTCCTCACTGCACATGGTTTTGGTTGGTGGACACTGGGAATTATAATTACTATAAACCCTCTCCTCTTCACTAGGTCTCTTACTAATCTCCTTCTTACCCAACTCTTGACCTTCTGACTTTTTCATTAGGGAACAGACAGGCAAATGGGAAAAAGTTGAACCCCACCTCTATCCTTGTCAGATTTTTTTACTAAGTTTCACATCAGTTACAAACCTTTGTTAAACTACTGCAGCATACCTGGTCCATTTGACACCAAAAAAAAAAAAAAAAAGTTTATCCTATTTGGCATATTCAATAATTAGCATCATATGGTGTGCCATTTAAAAAGTAATCCTGAGGAGAGACCAAGATGGCGGCATAGGTAAACACCGCAGACTGCTGCCGCAAACAACCACTTCAAAAATACACTAAAAGACCGGAACGGACATCACCCAGAACCGCAGGAAGGCTGGCTGAGGAGAGACTCTTCAACTAGAAGGAAAAATAACAGCACACCGAGGCTCAGAGGAGGCGCAGTGTGGAAAATACTCAGGTGCGGAGGTGCGCGCGCAAAGCGGGCTGGTGGCTGAGAGCGCGGTTGTCGTTTTCGGTCAGGGGGGAGTCTCAGACTCTGAGCTCCAGATACGGGCGAATCGCTGGGGACTCGGACCCAAACGGGAGAAGCGGGAGTGTCTGGCATCAGTTGGAAGGCAGCTTTCCCTCCGAGGTTTGCAGCGGTTCCGGGGGTTCTGAGAAGCAGAGCCTCTGGGAACAGGACTGAGGGCACCATAACGGCTCCCTCCGCCCGCCCTG
Organism: Myotis brandtii; assembly: GCF_000412655.1. Taxonomy (NCBI): domain Eukaryota; kingdom Metazoa; phylum Chordata; class Mammalia; order Chiroptera; family Vespertilionidae; genus Myotis; species Myotis brandtii. The sequence goes on along the minus strand of NW_005366245.1, from coordinate 2,938,232 downwards.
TTGAGCCCGCCCCGCCCAAGCCCTGCGCAGAGCCATTTGCCGGATCGCCTCAGGCAAAGGCTAGATTAGCACCTCCCCAGAGGACAGAAGTTTTCCGCGGCAGACACAGCTGATTCACACAGCCAGTCGGCCTGGTGGTCAAATCCCTCTAGTATTAACTACAACAATCAAGGCTCAACTAGAACAAGACTGCGCACAAAGACCACTAGGGGGTGCACCAAGAAAGCATAAAAAATGCGGAGACAAAAAAACATGACAGAAATGGAGGATATAGAGCTAAAAATCGCAATTTTGAGGGCTTGCAAAAATGTGCTAGAAGCTGTCAATAAACTTGAGGAGAGAGTCACGAAAACTAATGAGACCCTCGATGCTATGATAAAGAACCAACTAGAAATTAAGCATACACGGACTGAAATAAAGAATATTATACAGACACCCAATAGCAGACCAGAGGAGCGCAAGAATCAAGTCAAAGATTTGAAATGCGAAGTGCCTGTAAGAAATGTAACCAGGCATTTAGGAAGAAAGCTTTAGTAATGACTATGCACTGATGATTATCCTGGAGATTCAGCATCCAGCACAGTACCGGACACAGGTAGGCACTCAGTAAATATTTCTTGAATGAATGAATATGCTGTTACCTGTGAGTCTAAATATTCCCTGCTAAGGCTGTCATCCCTTATACCACCAACCAGTTCAAATTCTAATCCCTGTCCTATTACATGGCCCTTAAATTAGCAAGTGTGTACAACAACCAGAAAGGCAGTCATTTCTTAAAAGGATAAATGAGGCCTGGCTGCCAGGAACACCATGGGAGTGTTCGCAGAATCACAAATGGCTTACCCTTTGGGATGGGAATAGAGAAAAGAGGTGAGGAGATGAATTCCCCACTTCATGGACAGTGATCCCGAACTTTTTTGGCCTCAAATCCCAGAGGACAAGCACTAATTGAAAAGGTCATTGCAGAAAAGCTTCCAGGAGGCAGATTCAAACTAGCTAGAGGAAATATTTCCAACTCTTGTATATTTCACCCGAAATGATGTTTCCTCCTATGTCACAATTGTCTATAAACTTACAAAGAAGCCAGAGGATGATGGGAAGGACAAGAAGCATATAAAATTTTATTCGGCATTTATCCTCAACATGGTCTCTTAGAATCAGTACTTCAAACGACTGGCATTTACATAAATTGCAGCGTGATGTCTTTCCTTCAGGCTGTCACTTCTTAATAATTGGCCTTGCCTACTGGCAGCCAAATATGAAGTAAAACAAAAGGCATTATGGTATTTGCAAGGTACCCACTAACTATAACATGCTGATTCCTTTGCTAAGTTTATAAAACAAACAAACATGTACACCTATAAACACTGATTTACTCTCGGCTCTCTGATGACAAAAGCTAAATTAGTCTAAAAATTATGAGTATTGCATCTGTGTTATAACTACCCCACCTCTTTAATCAATTTGCTATTCCGAAGTGGAAAGTGATTTAGGAAAAGCTGTCAAACAGGAGAGAAAGAAAATCTAATCTGGATAAGTTATTAAGAAAACTGCTGCTTCAAGTCTTTAACATTTAAACTGTCCATAGAGATTCAGAAATGAAGGTGATGGGGGGGCGGGCAGGGGGTTAGGGAGAGAGGCCAGGCTAGCAAGGGGGACTAGATGCCGCCACGGGCACAGTCTATTTGAAATCAATAAAAATATTTTTTAAAATAATAATAATTCTGTTTACTTAAAACTGCCTATAGTCCAACTGGTATGGCTCAGTGGTTGAGTACTGACCTATGAACTAGGAGGTCACAGTTTGATTCTGGTAAGGGCACGTCCCACGGCAAATGGAAAGGAAGAAGGAGGGGGAGTTTACATGGCAAGGGATAAAGAGGAAACACAACAGAGACAGGTGGCAAAAAGAACAACTCTGAGACATGGGCACGATTAAGGGAAAAGACGAAGAGGAACAGGCAAAGTGGAGGAAAGGGGAGAGACAAGTCGAGAAGGGGGCATGAAAAGAGAGGGAGCTCAGAGGGCTCCCGCAGAGAAGAGCAAAAGGAAGAGAAGCTGAGAGAGAAACAGAGCAGCCTCTCCATCACCCGCGTTGCCTTCTTCATCTTCGTCTCCCTTCTTTCAGATGGCACACTGACAGAAGATTAATTCAAGTCAGCTGCTGAAAATAATTATTGCATTATGGGAGCAGTAATCATTATTTAGAACATGATTAAATATGTCTGCACCTATTGACTCTGCCTATGATTTATGTATTTGTTTAGTCAATAGTCTAATGTAAATGATGTAATTAATTATAGATGGTGGTGTCAGGTCATTGGCGAAAACAATCTGAGGAGAACAAGGGCTCTGTTTTTTTCATGACAGATGCAGGGGGGGAGGGGGGGCTGAGTTGAGGGAATTCCAGGGGAACTTTTTCACGTGTGAATGGCGGCTTGGCTCTCAATTTGCATGTTGTCTTTCTCTTGTTCAGCCTTCGTTTAGAAATTGAAATAACTTGTTAAGCAAAGGGGAAGAGAGCACATGATTGCCAAGAGGACGCCTGGGACTTGGGCGGGTGAGGAGGTAAAGAGCCAGCTGCTCCCTAACACAGGGGAGCGTGGCACCATCATTTACCGCTTCATAAAATTAAATGTTTTCCAAATTAAATCAGTAGGCAGTGTGCAGGAGGCCTACTATCTCTAATAACAATTTTTCAATCAATATGAGGGGCCTTGCCTGGATGAAAGCTGAGCTGAGAGAGTTAGCACAGGTTTGGGAGGGCAGGCTGGCGGGGGGCGCGGGGGGGAGCAGAGGTGGAGACAGGGTTTGAGAACTGAAGCTTTCAATCAAACCAAAGGTTTCAAAAATATAGATATATATGCATGGTGGATTCGCCATCACTGTGAGTCTATTCCCCATAGATTTTTCTCTTAACTGATAATTCGGTCAGTCACATTCCTCAGAGGGAGGTCATAGGTCACCCCAGCCCCTGTCAGGCCTCAGAGAAACCATTTCCATTTTAATGCCACAGCTATAATCTATCAAAGATGTGATGTACAAGATACAATGAATTTAAGTGGTCTTCATATATCACTGAGCTTTCATGCCTTCACCTGGGTAATAGTCTGAATTACTCTCCCTACCTCACAATCTGTCACCCCCAGTAAAATAACTGCCATGCCGCTGTTAATGGCAGATTTGTCCAAATTGGGGCCACAGTAGCCAAAGTCATTCTACATCATAAACTTTAGCATTCAGTGCCTAGCCTGGAAAGGGCCCTCAGCTTAAATTCTTCTGTAAATAATTCTGTAGAGAAGCTCTGCTCATGTTTTTATTTATAAGTGCTAAAATAAATCTAGCAGGGGCTACACACAGTCTTCCTTCTCCATTTTTCTGTATCTAGTCCTCCAGTCCTCTTTCTTCCAAGCCCATTTAATCTGACCTGTCACTTTCCCCCGAAAGGTGTCTAATAGACACAGATCTCTTCCTTAGACAATAAACACAGCAGAGTTCAGAAGACTCAGCTCATAGTTAGTGACCTTCTCTGCAACTCAACTATTAACCCTTCTTCTTTTACCACTAGGTAGTAAAAGTCCTCTAATTTTACACTAAGTAGTAAAAGCTGCCGACACATATATCTCCCGCCTAAACTATCCCTGACTGTGAGGCTAGTGCCCTGCAAAAGCGTCCAGAGATGTAGCTCTCAAATGTGCCCCTTATTCAAGGTTCATGCATCCCTCTCTGCTTCTATTCTCTTTTTTTCAATTATGGTTGACATATAAGATTATATTGGTTTCCAGTGTGCAACATAGTGATTGTACTTTTGTATAGCTCATGAAGTGATAACCCTGATAAATCTAGTACCCATCTGACACCACACATAGTTATTACAATATTACCGATATGTTCCCTATGCTATACTTTACATGCCCATTACTGTATTCTTTTGTAGTTTCTAGTCTATCATAACCAACATCCAACCTTCTATTTTATTTGAAACCTTTAGATCAAGAGGTAAAGAGCTGGGTTTGGACCCAGGGTCTGAGATTTGGCAGAAGTATTATAAAGGGATGAGATCTGCCCTAACCCGGACAATATTTGCCATCCACCAATGAATCCATATGATAGAAAAGCCTATATAATGGTTGGTCATTTTGGTATGAACACCCCTTGGGTCAGAAAGATATGTTAGTCAATTGGCTATAAGCACTTATCTCACCAAAGCTCCTGTATAAACATCTTATAATAATGCAACATCTATGTTTGAGAAACTCAAAGTACACAGGCAATATTGAGAGGGGTCCTCAGTTTCTATGCATCAGTCTAACATGATAAGAATATACACTCTAAATGAAATTTTATCATATATTACAAATCCTCCAGGAAAGGGGCAGTTCACTTTATTTATAAGTCACCTAGTACTACAGCCACCCAATGCTTATCTATAATAATAAAAGCATAATATGCTAATTAGACTGGACTTCCTTCTGGACATCCTTCTGGATGAAGCCACGGTGGACAGGGGCCAAGATAGAGGGAGCTGCGGCGATGGCGGGGGCTGAGCCCCTTGCATGAATTTCGTGCATTGGGCCTCTAGTAATTAATAATCACAGATAAATGTATGAAACTGTTAGAGGCCTCTACTTCTATGCCATTTACAGCCTTTCCTCCCTTGTTCTTCATATATGAAAATCGGGGCCATTAGGACTTATAGATATTTACCTTTCAAGGCTATGATAAGGATTAATGAAGTAATGTTTATAAAATGTCTTGGGCCACTCACTCTTTCCACAGGCTGTGGATTTCTGGAAAAGGAGGCAAAGCTGTCTAGAGAGCTGATGGCTTGGTTAAAGGCCAAAAAAGTCAATAGCATCGAAATTTTTAGGAAAGGTTCAGACAGAACATGGAGCAGCAAATATTCCTTCAGGTTTCAGACTGCTTGTGTTTAGCAATAACAAAAGAGTCTGGCCCTCCCGTTCCTGATAGTGCTTTCATTAAGATAAACAGTATATTATTCATGCGGACGGTTTCTCCAGCAGGCTCTGTTTGCTGCCACTTTATCTGAGTTTCTTTGCAGTGAATCGTACATCCCGGAAATGTAAATTAGAAATAGGCTCCCAGCCAGGCAAAATCAATGAAAACTCTTACCTTCATCTGGGAAGAATTGTAGTAAAATTAGGTCGAAACTAGAAATGTTCTAACAATGTTCTTGAACCCACTGTGAAATATACTTTATTGGACTCTCAGCCTGTTCATGAGGCATTTCGTAGGCATATATGATGCAAACATATACAGTGAAAAGATGGCCTCACTCATACAGTCACATCTCAGCAGGTCCCTGACGAGAAAGCACATCCCATGGGCATCAATGTCCAAAGGAATCACTTTGTCATCATCCTGCACACCTGTTGGCCTGAAAGATCCTTTGGATTATTGTAGGTACATTTAATTCAATTTTCCTCTAAAAGAAACTAGAGCCCTAGCCGGTTTGGCTCAGTGGATAGAGCATGAGCCAGTGGACCAAAGGGGCCCAGGTTCGATTCCAGTCAAGGGCACGTACCTTGGTTGCAGGATACTCCCTGGCCCAGGCCCTGGTCGAGGCTTGTGCAGGAGGCAACCAGTTGATGTGTTTCTCTCACACATCAATGTTTCTCTCTGTCTTTCCCTCTCTCTTCCACTCTCCCTAAATATCAATGGAAAAAAATATCCTTGGGTGAGGATTAACTAAAAGCATAAAAGAAACTAGAACTTTCACAAAGACTTTCAAAAAGTTTTCCTTAAAAAGTGCAGACTGATTTTACCAAATAATTAACTTTACTTCCCTAAAATGGGTAGAGCTGAACAAAGAGTCAGCAAATTGTATATCCCAATATTTAGAAAATCATAGATTCAAAAAGAAAGTAATGAAAATGTCCATGTAGGAAGCACCTGTCCATCCCCTTCCCACCCCCACCAAGGACAAGGCTTTAAAGGATGAGGGTGGGGCGGGGGAGTGCTGATAAGACTCAGGTTTCCTAAGCTGTCCCTTTTCCTGTGGGAAAACACCTTGTAAAACAGGATGGAAGCATGGCTTTGCTGACCTCTTGTTTGCACACTTTGGTAGTTTACAAAGCTCTTCCTAGGCATTTAGAGTCAGGTCAGCAAAAATCCTGCCACCCTTCATCTCTCAGAAAGTTCTCAGCAAAGGCCACAGCTTTGCACTAGTCCAAAACTCTTGACTATGTCCCTCAAATTAGTGTTGCTCAGACTTCAGTGCACATAAAACAGGATTGCCAGGTGGAAGGCAGGGTGCTCAGTTCGATCTGAATTTCTGATCAACAATAAATAGCTTTTTAGTAGAGTTACGGTCCAAAAATTGCATGAGCTACATTATCCTTTAAAAGTGTTGTTTGTCTGACATTCAAATTTAACTGGGTGTCCTGGGTTTTTGTATTTGCTTGTTTTGTTTGTGTGTTTACCAAATCTGGCAACCCTAGAATAAGAATTACCTGGGAAGCTTACTTTACAATGTAGAGTCTCAGTCCCTAAAGCCCATCGATTTGGATCTGATAGTTTTATGATGGGGTCAGGAAATCTAACTTTGTAAGTAAGCACTCTGGGTGATTCCCTGCAGGCAGACTTGAAACCACTTTGAGTGACACTTCTTAAATGGTAGAATGTCCCTGATGTTCCTCCATACACCAGCAGCAAAATGTTTTGAATTTAAAGGTGCTAGTTATTATAACTTTGCCATGGGAAATTTAATCTTTTTGCCCCCCTTTCTAAAACCCCAAAGATAGATAGAGTCCTTGATCACCCAAAGAGGATAAACACAAACAATATGAATTTCTGTCACGGGATAAATGGAGCCTATTACCTCTTACTGGTAATTTTCCTTTTTCACATATAGAATAAACTGATTTCTGTTGCCGTATTTCTTTTGCAACTTGGGTATTATTTACAATAAATTGAAACCTTTCCGGGCTTGACATATTACACTGATCTATGACTTTGCTTTCATTTTGTTCTGTTAACTAGAAACCCACTTCATCATGAAATATGTTCCTCACACTTTCCCCCATAGTGAGTAAAAACATTGATAAAGCATCATAAATTGTAGGTCATTTCTCAAATGCTTCCTGTTACAGTGAGGATTGGGAGAAGGAAATGTAAGTACTGATCAATGGCCACTTGATAAAATTTATGCTGAATGTATGAACAGAAAAGGAATGGATGTATTAGAGGCTGCATTTTAAGATGTTTGTCTTACATCCAGACTTCATTCTTTATTCCATCGTGCCAAAGGTAATTCAGCCTCCTCTCTCTAGCAAACTACTCCCGCCCCCAAAACAAATCAATTAATGTAAACTTCTAACAGTGATTTTTGCCTATGTGACCTAGACGATTGAAAAGGAAGTAATATACCCAAGCCATCAGGATAGTTACCCAGTCCTCCCCTTAATTCTGTGTAAATCTTGGGTACGTGTAGTTGCTTAAAACCTAATTTGGACCAGAGATGTGAAAATAACTCTTACCCCAGAACACGCAGTATCACCAATATAATGGCATGCAAATTTAGAGACACAGAGAGACGCAGAGAGAGACAGAGAGAGAGAAGAAAGAGGAGGAGGAGTTGGGGAAGGGGGGAGGAGGAGCAGAAGACAAAAGGGGGGGTTGGAATAGAAGGATGAGGTTCTTTAAAACCTATTTCAGCTGAACTGTTTTCCACACTCTTTCTCTAAAACACCCTAAGTATAGCATCAAATATCTAATATCCTTGAATATTCCAAGGAATAGTTGCTTTTCTTTGCCATAGCACAATATCCACTTTATCAACCTCTCCTTCCCTGGAAGCTGTGCCTTAATAAAACCGAGATGTTCTTTATGAGTAAATTCACCTATGAAAATATGCACTCTCCAATATGTCCTAGCAATACAATGGCTTCGAGTACTCAGCCCTAAGCCCTGCAGTGTTTAGGGCTGCATACGCCTTTACACAAGAGGCTGAGTATTCCACCGCCAACTCTTCTCAGCCACATCTTGAGGAAAATGAACATGCCTCTCTGGATTGGTATGAAGAATAGCTTATAAAAATGAGTGCGAAATCCTTTGCAAATACCAAATGCTGTATGAATGCTAAGGAAAAATAAAGATCTGTATGAATGCAGCCAAACAGCCCTACTTCTGGGTGCTTTTTCAAACTGGACACCAACCATTTGAGATTCATCCATCATTCACCTTTGGGCATCCCTTTCTTTATGAAAAAATAAAATGGACTATCTGCGTTGCAAGAAAATGGAAAAATTAAATTTCAAAGCATATAAAGCCCACATGCCTTGACCGTTTGAAGTAATGGGTTATGTTAGTTAATAAAGATAATGCTCATGAAGTAATGAAGGGGCAAAAATACCAATTCCCATTAAGACTTTGTTTTCCACTCAGAGGGCACAAGATTCTAGCTGCAAGTAGATTTTAGAAACATCATAAAGGCAAGTGGCACACAGCCAGTATCACAGGGTATGTATGTATTGTTATTATGACTGTACTTAACCCCTCCAAGAAGTCACTTGTCAGTAATCCCCACTATTGTCTGTGTGTTGGAGACAGGAGAGGGGGGTAAATACAGTGTTCATAAGCAACATGACAATGACTGTCATCCTGCAGCCCCTGACAGCAAGAAGAATAGGGAAAAAATAAAGGAAGGAAGGAAGGAAGGAAGGAAGGAAGGAAGGAAGGAAGGAAGGAAGGAAGGAAGGAAGGAAGGAAATAAGAAAGGGAGGGAGGGAGGGAAGGAAGGAGGAAGAAAGAAAGAAAGAAAGAAAGAAAGAAAGAAAGAAAGAAAGAAAGAGAGAAAAGAAAAGAGAAGAAAAGAAAAGAAAAGAAAAGAAAAGAAAAGAAAAGAAAAGAAAAGAAAAGAAAAGAAAAGAAAAGAAAAGAAAAGAAAAGAAAAGAAAAGAAAAGAAAAGAAAAGAAAAGAAAAGAAAAGAAAAGAAAAGAAAAGAAAAGAAAAGAAAAGAAAAGAAAAGAAAAGAAAAGAAAAGAAAAGAAAAGAAAAGAAAAGAAAAGAAAAGAAAAGAAAAGAAAAGAAAAGAAAAGAAAAGAAAAGAAAAGAAAAGAAAAGAAAAGAAAAGAAAAGAAAAGAAAAGAAAAGAAAAGAAAAGAAAAGAAAAGAAAAGAAAAGAAAAGAAAAGAAAAGAAAAGAAAAGAAAAGAAAAGAAAAGAAAAGAAAAGAAAAGAAAAGAAAAGAAAAGAAAAGAAAAGAAAAGAAAAGAAAAGAAAAGAAAAGAAAAGAAAAGAAAAGAAAAGAAAAGAAAAGAAAAGAAAAGAAAAGAAACAGGTAGAAGGAAAGAACTCTTCTCTAGCAAACCATTCCCTCTGAAGACATGATTCACTAACATTTGATTTGACAAGCTATAGGCACTCCTAACATTATTTTTTTCCCCTTTGCTGTTCATTTGGGGAGCAAAGATTTATTGCCTCTCCTGAAAAGGACAAGGGATGCACTAGAAATAAGAATTAATAGTGGGGTGTTTTTTTTTCCACATTGCCCATCCTTATAAAAAGGAACTACTTCTTGACTAGATTCTTAATTCTTTTTGGTTCCAAAATACAGTGAATCTTTCTCTGCATTGTTAAATAAAATTTGGAGACAGAAGCAAACAGTAGTCAGGTTGTGGGGCAATGGGAGTCAATCCATTTAAAAGTCAAATCCTCTTCCCACATGAAGTTTCCTTTCCACACCCAGTCAATAGCCCCTGTCACTGAACTGCCCTCCCCGTTAAATGTAGTGCGCATAAATCTGCCACGCATCTGTCGCCTTGTATATGGGTTTGCACTAAATGTACACCACAAAAATTATGTAAGGTTTCATTCATAAAGTATCAAACAATTATTGTTTAATAAAACAAAGAGAAAAAAAGAGGCTGGCCCCTAGTCTGCATGGATATCGCTAAGTATGTAAGGAAGTGCTCTATGAAACAAAAATCAGCCAGGAAAGCCAGGGACTCAGCTGCATCAAGTTTTACTCTTGGGGGCAAAAGAACATCGTGTTTGTTTCCTCCCTAAAGAAGGGTAAGTGAGCCTAAAAGGAAAGCCAAAGAGAAACAGGTAAAGTTTGCCCAACATGCAGTATATGAAACTAATTTTTATGAGTGCCATCGTGTTTTGTCACGGATAACATAGGTATAACCTCCTGGGGTGTGCATACCATATGCATACACATCCTTTTAAAGTAGTCCCAGCTCAGGCTGTTCAAATGGCAAAAGGTCTCTGGGCATTTCCATCATAAAAACTGAATTTCAGGGCTTTATCACTAAACTGAAGATTTCCTTCAGAGCGAAACAGATTCTTCAAGTCTCAACTCAAAGGACAGGTTTGCTTTCAGTTTTCTGGGAAGTTTAGTTTGGTCGAGTTATAGAAATGCAAAAATAAATAAGTGAAAGCTTACAGGGGTCTGGCTCTTCTCCTTTTTTAAAAAAAAAAACTCTCATAGTGTTTTTGCAACAGCTTGGTTATCTGAAATGACATTTAGTCCAAAATATGGATTTATTTCTTAAAATGACTGCAACTTTGACATTTACTGGTAGAAATTGGTTATTGCACATGCATAGAAGCTGCTTCTCCAAAAGATACTTGGCAGGACTGTGCAACCTTGTATGGATCCCGCATACGGAATGCCCACTTTCCAAATGACCCTCTCCTACTGCTGGGAGGAGGAAATAGCTTTTAACAGGAGTGACAAATATATAACCAATTCAATGATTGCTTTATTATATTGCACTCATTAAAGATTGCTTGAAGAGTAGCATAGATTGTGCAAGAATTACCTCATTTCATGCATCATTTTAAAAGTAATTATTTACTTCCAAATTAATATTGGCTGGAAGACCTTAAATAACCCGCCACTGAAGACTCCTGGAAAACTACAATGGTGCCTCCACACAGACTCCAGGAGCATAAAAGAAAATAATTAAGAGCAGGATAATACCTAGTAAGCATCACAGAATGAACCATTATTGTTTTTCCCGAAGAGGAAATACTATTCCACATACTCCACAATGTGTTTCAAAATAACATGAATTTCAATCAAGTATAAGTAGGTTCATTTAAAAAAAATAAAATTTAATTCATTCTGACTCTCACCTACATGGTACTTCCTTCCCTTAATGAAAATGCTTATGTAACACATGGGTAAAAATACATATTTATAAGATGTGTTTAGAAGGTGTGATCAAAAATCTTTTGCACAGTCATTTGAATATCATCACTATGACAAACCCAAATAATTTTAGGAGCCGACAAATCTTTGAAACAGACAATGACATGGCAGATCAAACTTGTGAATGAGCCTAGCCTGAGAGTTCTGGTGTGGCCAGACTAATAAAACTGGTTTGGTCTGTGGTTTGGTTTGTTTTTCCTGGGACCCTCAAATCCTGGCTGAAAGCGACTGAAAAGAAGGAGTATGGGAAAACGTTTTGCGCCATGGAAGCATGATTGACATATGTGACTTTATTCCATTTGTGAAACAAGTATTGCATGCCTGTTGCAGCGCAGAAACGGAGCGAGGTGCTGAGAGCACAAAGACACCAGTCCTGTTCACAAAGTTCCTAACCGTCTACAATGAGTGCATTTTTATATTTTAAGTTAGTATCCACACGTAATCATATGCATGTCTCGCCTGTTGACATATACTCGTGAAACTATAAAAGTTGGACAAAAGACATTACAGGTCTAGTTTCTGTTCAACAAGCAAACGGAATGAGTGAGTCTTTGGGAGGACACAAAGGAAGGAAGGTGCCTGCAGCATCAGCCAATACTCTGTCAAGAGACTGTGTCTTTTCTCAGCTGTCTGAACTCTTCAGAAAAAAAATATACCCTGTAAGACTGTTCAACTGCTTGACCACAACATAATGGATAAACACGATATGTAATTCTGAAGAACTTTTCAAGTCACAATGCATTTCTACATACTTTTCCCCTTTTGATCGTCAAATTAAGTCTGAGATAAGGAAGGTATGTATTATTCTTGTTTTCTAAATAAGAAACTGAAGTTGGAAAGGCTAACCACACACAAAGTGACTATTCTGGAACTCGTTGGGAACAGTAAGAAATAACAATAATGGGCTTAAATGCAAATTTTTTAAGTTTGGATGGTCAATAAATCTTTTTAAAATTCCAACAGATATTTATTTTTGTTTCTTTCAGTTAGTAGCTGAGGCTTATTTACCTGCCAAAATTAAATTAGCCAAACGTGCTGCAGTCAGTATTTCTGGTGGTCTTAGATACTAGTCAAGTCGTAATCAGTTTAACGTCACGTAAGACTGCCTAGGCATTACAACAACAAAATATACAGATCAACTTTGCCTCCATCTGACTTTTTCTGCCATCAAAGTAAATTAAAACCAAGACGTGTGCTGTTGAGGTAAAGAGGGTGTTTGAGTGCTTGAGTCACCTAGAGAGGCTATCTATCTATATAGGAGTAAAAAATGGTGTTGATAACACGTCTAATCTCCATTTCACTCTGCCTGTGTACATCATCACTGCACGGTACAGCAGGATATAATTAAAGCAATGAATAAGTGCAGTGAATCAAAATAAAGAAAATGATCCATTTGCCCCCAACTTTTCTTGATTTTGCTCTGTAATAGAATAAAGGCAGATCGCTCATCTCTCGGGAAAGGACACATGGCTCTATTAGACATTTAACAAGCAGAAATAGCGTGATCATGGGTCTACAAAGAGTGTGGTTTACAGGATAGATTGCAGAGCGTTGAAAAGAGCATGAGACTTACAGTCAAATCCTGGACTCTACACCTCCTCCCACCACTCGCTGTGTGACCTGGACCAAACCACCTCCCAGCCTTCGTTTCCCTGTGGGAAACATAAAATGTGAATGATAACGGCATCCTGCTAGCTCAGGGGCGGAACAAAGTGAAAGTGTTTGGTAAACTATGCAAAGGACTATGCACATGTGAGGTATCAATTTTATGGTATTGTTATTATTTTCATGATCACAGAGGGGTTTTTTTACTTCAAATGTAGGTTTTTAAATGCCTGAGAAAATGGGGTAGCCACAGAACCATGACTTTAAACAAACTTTATTTGGGCGCATGACTGACTAGCAATTGTGTGCAATCATTTTAGCTGTCACAAGCCCAGAGAAATGTGGGAGAGCTCTTCCATGAAATGTTTATATTTCATAAACAAAATGATGTGCTTAACAGTCAGAGCGATGGGAGGGTTCCGGCTAATGCATTTTCCAATGTGTGAGGCAGATTATTAATGCGCTCCAGTAGCTGTTAATTTCAGTTTGCCGGAATGATTTATGGGGAGGTAAAGGAGAGAGACATAATCTAATTGAGATCAGAATCACTGTTCTAGCAGCAAAGCACCAGTATGGGCCCTCGGCACGGCAGAATGATTAATATCTAATAAGCAAATAATCCGTTAAATTATTATAAACATTACTTTTGACAACTCTTTTGTTGGTAAATGAAAGAAAAAAGAAACAAAAGATCTAAAAATCACCACTTTCTCTAATAGTAGTGTAAAGGCACATTTGTGGGAGCAAGGGTGATGGATACCGTGATGGGTGTGAGTGTTATGACCAATTTTAAGTACACTGGGGAGGCATTTTTATCATAACATGAATGACAATTGACTACCTGGAGCAAGATCACTCTTCAGAAACAAAAATAAACACCAGTTCTCAAAGTGTGCCTCCTCTTATCTACCTTATCATTACCCCTCTAGTAAGCGTGCCAGCCCCTCCCCACTAATCAGATGCAGAGGCTGAAAAGGAGAGGTAAAGAGCCCCTCTTCTCACAGCAGCTCCTTTTCTTCTTATATTTTTAATGTGGTAAAATGTACATGACATAAAATTTACCATTTTAACCATTGTTAAGTGTCTATTTCGGTGGCATTAAGTACATTCACATTGTTGTGCAACCATCACCAACTCCAGAACTTTTTCACCCTCCAAAACTGAGACCCCATACCATTGATAAAGCCTCATTCTTCCTGTCCCCCTAGGCCCTGGCAACCAGTATTTTACTTACTGTCCTTATGAATTTAACCCATAAGTGGAATCATGCAATATTTTTCCTTAGCACAATGTCTTCGAGGTTCACCCATGTTGTAGCCTGTGTCAGAAATGTCCCTCCTTTCCAAGGCTGAATAACAGTTCACTGTATTTATAGACCACATTTTGCTTATTCATTCATCTGTTGATAGACAGTTGGGAGATACACATATTGCGTTGTTTCTAATGTGAATAATGTTGTAATGTACAAGGCAGTATAGATAGCTCTTCGAGATAATGATTTCCTTTCATTGGGAAATATATTCAGAAGTAGGGTTGCTGGATCATATGTTAAGTCTATTTTTATTTTTTTGAGGAACCTCTATTCTGTTTGCCATAATGGTTATATCAGTTAACATACTCACCAACAGTGCACAAGGGTTCTCTTTCCTCTACATTATCACCAGCATTTGTTAAGCTTTATTATCTTACTAGAGGCCCAGCACAGAAATCGTGCACAGGTAGGGTCCCTAGGCCTAGCCTGCGATCAGGGCCATCTTCCACCTGCTCGCCAGTCCCCAGTCCTGCCCTGCCCCGCTCACCCCGGTTCCCCGTGGTTCCCTGTTCACCATGATCAGAGCCTGTGGGCCTGGGGGAGGGCCCAAGATGTCTGCTTTCTGCCTGCTTGCCAGTCCCCAGTCCCACCCTGCCACCACCCAGTTCCCCCATGGTTTCCTATTGGCCATCCAGCAATAGAAGCCTGCGGACTTGGGGAGGAACCAAGAGTTGGTCAATGTACCTCATAGCGACTGGTTGATCAGTCATTCTGGTTGTTACGCCATTAGGGTCACTGGCCTTTTATTATATAGGATAATAATCATGCTAATAAGTTATATCTCATTGTGATTTTGATTTGATTATCCCTGATGTGGAGCACCTTTTCATGTCTTTATTTTACCATGTACAAAAAAGTCTATTCAGGTCTTTTGCCCTTTTATTTCCTTTTTTTTTCTTTGTTGATTAAGGTATTACATGTGTGTCCTTATCCCCTCATTGTCCCCCCCCCCCCCCATGTCTGTGTCCATTGGTTAGGCTTATATGCATGCATACAAGTCCTTTGGTTGATCTCTCCCCCTTACCACCACCCTCCCCTACATTTCCTCTGAGGTTTGAAGGTCGGGTGAAGCTTCTCTGTCTCTGGATCTGTTTTTGTTCATCAGTTTATGTTGTTCATTATGTTCCACAAATGAGTTAGATCATATGATATTTATTCTCTGACTGGCTTATTTCGCTTAGCATAATGCTCTCCAGTTCCATCCATGCTGTTGCAAATGGTAAGAATCCCTTCTTTTTTACCGCAGCGTAGTATTCCATTCTGTAAATGTACCACAGTTTTTTAATTCACTCATCTGCTAATGGGTACTTAGGCTGTTTCCAAATCTTAGCTATTGTAAATTGTGCTGCTATGAACATCTTTTGCCCATTTTTTAAATTGGGTTACTTGATTTTTTCACTATTAATTTCTGTGAGTTCCTTGTATATTTTACATATTAGCCCTTTATCAGATATGTAGTTTGCAAACATTTTATCCCATTCCATGGGTTGCCTTACATTTTGTTGATTACTTTCTTTGCTGTGCTAAAGCTTTTCTGTTTGATGTAATTCCACTTATTTATTTTTGCTTTTGGTGTCAAATCCAAAAATTCATTGCCAAGACCAATGTTAAGAAACTTGCCCCCTATGTTTACTTCTAGAAATTTTACACAGTTTCTCATTCAAATCTCTAACCCATTTTTAATTTATTTTTGTATATGGTATAAGATATAATATGTACAATTTCATTTTTTTGCATGTGGCTCTCCAATTTTTCTAATACCATTTATTGAAGATACTGTCCTTTCCCCATTGTATATTCTAGACTCCTTTGTCTTAAATTAATTGAAAATATATGCATGTGTTTATATCTGGGCTCTTAATTCTATTCTATTCTGCTCCATTGATCTGTGTCTGTTTTTATGCCAATACCAAACTGTCCTGATTACTTTAGTTTTGGAATAATACAGTTTAAAAAGTATGATGCCTCCAGCTTTGTTCTTGTTTCTCAAGATGGCTCTTGCTACTCCTAGTGTTATGTGATTTCATATAAATTTTAGAATTGTTTTTTCTATTTATATTAAATAATGACTTTGGAATTTTATAGGAGTTGCATTGAATCTATAAAACACTTTTGGTAGTATCTTAACAATAGTTTAACAATATTAATTCTTCCAATCCATGAGCACAGAATATCTTTCCACTTATTTGTGTCTTTTTAAGTTCTTTTATCAATATCTTTTAGTTTGCAGTGTATAGGTCTCTTACCTCATTGATTAAGTGTTCTGCTTTCAATTCTTTTGGGCATATACCCAGAAGCAGAATTGTTAGAGCATATGGCAATTTTGGAGGAACTGCCATACTGTTTTCCATAGCATCTGCACCATTTTACATTCCCACTGGCAGTGTACAAGGGTTTCAGTTTCTCCACATCCTCATCAAAACTTGATCTTTTCAGGGTTTGTTTTTTGTAATAGCAATCCTAGTGAGTATGAAGTAGTTTCTTCTCAAACAGACCAAGTTGTTTAATCTGGCTGTGTTATCTCCAAAGGATCCAATAAAAGTTATTTTAGCCTTGGGCCTGCTCTGGGACTTTTATTTTGTATGTAGTACAGCATGTATTTGGCATCTACATTATGACAAGCATAGACCCTATTGGGTATGCATCAACTGGCTGAGGTGGCAAACCATACTGAAATGAGCAAAGAGCAGAAAAAGAGGCCCCTGGAGGGCTCAGAAGAAAGTGTGTGCATTTGAGTAAGTGCATGCACATAGAGACTTTTTCAGTGTAATTCAGAAACCCCAAACCTATTATTAAGAATTCCCATGTACCACTCAAACCTTACTTCACTTTCCTTTACTTCTTCTTTAACCATTCCCTCTGGAACTCTATGTCTCCAGGATTAATCATGGCTCTTTGAAACAACATACCATTGCCCCCTCCATCTCCTGCTCCTCACCACAAATCTAAATCAATTGTTCCACAGTGAAACAATTAATTCCTCGCTGCATGAGTGCAAAATGTCTAACATCTGATAAGAGCAACTCAGCCACCCAGGTGGCTCTAACGTCTTGTCCTACACTCTATTATTAATATTCTCTAAGCCATGGACTAAGCCATATCCCTTGTCTTTCCTTCAATTTCTTCTTTCATAAAGAAAGAGCAGCAGAATTAAGTCCCTGATAATAAGATCTAATCTGGAGACAGCAGCCTGCTTTATATTTTAAGATGCCTCTAATTAATGTTGTAATTAGCCTTTAAGCTAATGTTGGTAATCTAAGAATGTATTAGCCCAGGGGAAACATTGATAGATATAGGATAATGAAAGACCTAGCAAAATAAAAAGCAATATTTGGTACCTATTTTTATATATAACTAGAGGCCCGAT
This sequence comes from Myotis brandtii, assembly GCF_000412655.1. Taxonomy (NCBI): domain Eukaryota; kingdom Metazoa; phylum Chordata; class Mammalia; order Chiroptera; family Vespertilionidae; genus Myotis; species Myotis brandtii. Next base: position 2,920,766 of record NW_005366245.1, on the reverse strand, counting down.
GCATGAAGATTCATGCAAGAATGGGCCTTCCTTCCCCTGGCTGCAGCACCGCCTTCACTCCGGCCGGAGCCGCCTTTCTGTCTTCGTTCTGGCCAGAGCCGCTTTTCCGCCTTCCCATGCTTCCCAGAGACCCAGAGCAGCTAAGGCAGTGTAGAATGCCTGCATCACATCCCGCCCCACCCCCCAGCCTCTCGGCGCCTGCGTATGCAAACTAACCCGCCATCTTTGTTGAGTTAATATGCATACTCACTCCTGATTGGCTGGTGGGTATCGCGGAGCTACGGTCAATTTGCATCTTTCTCTTTTATTAGTGTAGATGTACCAATTCCTTCCCAAGCATCATAAAATCACCATAAAATGTCTAGTTAAGCAATACTACCAAAGTGCTGTATGAAATTATTTACCATCAACCTGGTTTCTTTCAAAGAGTTTATTAAATCTAAACTAGTATCATAGAGAAATTATATCTACATTTCTAATGAGAGCAGAATTGGCAATGCAAGAACTTCCAAGCATTCCTAAACATCTTATTCTGATATAGCCTTTAAAGATATTTCTAGAAATTATAATAGTGTATTCCAACTTTTCTTCCCTAAAATGTATTATATAAGATGATTCTCCATCAAGAATGCTAGAAAAAAGATGTATCTCTCTTCTCTGTAAATTCCTCACTATATAAATAAATAAAAATGCTTCTAAATTCTTTCAAAGAGCAGTTTTCTTAAGAAATTTGTTCAAAACTCTCTAGGATGTATACTCAGGAAGCCAGTCAAAGAAATGACCAAACTTCCAGGCAATCCCTCCATTCCCACTTAGCATGTGTAACTCCCATTCCTCAGGATCCATGAATAATCCAAGGAGACACTTGTTCCTCACAATCACTAAAGAACTGAAGTTGGAAATAGTATCCAGAGGTCCCCATACCCAGCCTTGATTTTGGGAAAGGATACCTCACCTATAGGTCACAGATCTGCTGCCATAAAATTCTAAGGGTAGCTACTTTGCAAAAGCTTGGGAGCTTCTTACATCAGATAGTTCTCCCCCAAGGTATCTAAAGAACCTATCAGAGCTTGAGGGCACTTTAGAAATCATTTTCCAGATGCCAAAAGTAGAATTTATAGAAAGCACAAAGCTTATTAGTAACAGACCAAGACCACAAAGGAGAGCTCCTGAGTCTTTATCCACATGCCTTCCCACTCCTCCACATTGCTTCCTCCCCAGTTCTAGCTCTTATCATTGCTCTTACCTGCCCATTAACAAATTTAACTGATGAGATATGACACATTGGAACTTACTAGTATTCATTTAGTCAATCAGTGAGCATTTTGCTGCATGTTGGAGTCAGCACTATGAGTACAAAAACCTGTCTCTATTTGCTTATACTTCAGTAGGGGAGAAATAAATTAAGCAAGTAAACAAATTTTTAAAATAGGATTATACATTGCGATAAGAGCTATGAAGGAAATACAGCTTTGGGACAGTCACTAGGGGAGGCCAATTTGCATTGGATGGTCAGAGAAAATCTCTCTGAGTAGGTGTCATTTTAGCTAAAAGTGGCGGTGAGGGTAAGCTCACAAAAAAGCTGGAGACGAGGACGGCAAGCTAAGGGAACAGCATACAGCAAGAAAGCGTCATGCACAAAAGGGCCTGGTGGGGCAGAGGACCAGAAGAGAGGCCAGTGTGGTGAGGGTGCAGTGAGAAAGGCAGAGAGAGGTACAAACTGAGGTCAGAGAGGGTGATGGGAACCACAGCATCCAGGACCATGTAGGCAATTTATAAGGTTTGGTTTCATTTAAAGAGCAATGAAAAATCACTGAAGGTTTTAAGCAGTAGAAAGTTATAATCTGTTTTATGTTTTTAAAAGATCACTCACAGCCCAGCCTGTGTGGCTCAGTGATAGAGCCTTGACCTATGAACCAGGAGGGTCAGGTTCAATTCCCTGTCAGGGCACATGCCGGGTTGCGGGCTCGATCCCCAGTGTGGGGCATGCAGGAGGCAGCCGATCAATGATTCTCTCTCATCATTGATGTTTCTATCTCTTCCTCCCTCTCCCTTTCTCCCTGAAATTAATAAAAATATATTTTTTTAAAAAAGATCACTCAAAACAGATGGGTAGAGAGAATGGATTGTAAGGGAGTGAGCATGGAATCAGGAAAACAAAACAAGGCTGCAGCAATGCCCAGGTGAGAAATGATGAAGTTTTGATAAGGTGATGGCACTGCAGTAAAAAGAAGTAGGTAGATTCCAGATATGTTTTGTAGAACTGATAAGAGTTGGTGGCGTATACTATGAGTGCGGGAAATAGACTAAGAGTGACTCAGTTACTGTCACAAGTTAGTGGTGGTGCAATATAGCAAGGTGCAGAGTAATGCTGTCACTTCCCTAAGTCACCCCATGGTGAAACCTGCAGGGATGTACTGCTATGTGAAGCCCAAAGCATAACTAGAAATCAGAAATATCTATGATACCTCCAAGAGAACCATCTCTCCATTTGCTAAGCATGATCTCCCATCAATGCTAAAAAGAATAGAGGAGCATGTCCCTGCATTAATTACAGAGCATTGATTACAATCAGTTCACTTTGGCAACTCCACATCCCTTCACCCCAGTGCTCTTCCAGTGCCTGCAAAATAGCTACTGATTCACTTGCTAAGACCTTCAGGGAGTCTACAGTCTGGTATAGATGCACTAGAAAGAATAAGTGGGAGGAAGCATTCAGGACCAGGTGTGCACTTTTGAATGTCATCATGTAACTCACAGCCAACCTTTTAACAGTTTGAACAAAATATCCATACCTTTCTGTCTATTTCACAGTTGCATACCTAATGAAAATTTGTTCTTTTCCTCCACATAATCTACGTAATCCTAGACTCCCAAAAGTGTTTTATGTATTTCTGAGGACAACACCTATATACATTACAATAAAAAACACATTTGGTATTTGCACAGCCCCATATGTTTTACAAAGCACTTCTGCATATATTAGTTTAAACCATCTGGTAACAGTGGGTAAGTCAACAGGACAGATATTCAGATATTATTATTTTTAGCTGAAGAAACTATGGCGAAATGTTTTATTTGATTGTACATGTTTATCCCTTTTGATCCAATACTTCCACAGTCTATGTCAAGGAAATAATTAGAAACAGCAAAGAGATTTATTTACAGAATGTCCACTGAGGTATTATTGATAAAGCAAAAATAATAAAAACTTAAATGCCCCAACATAGGGGCCTGGCTAAATAAATTATGGCATGTTTGGTGGAATATTATGTAGGCATTAAAAATGATTTTGTTTAAAGAATACTTAACATTGAGAAGTGGCAATGAAATAATGCTCCTAAAAGCAATAAGGATACAAATCTATATATATAGTTGTTGGTTCCCAAATTGGCCCCTGTACATGGAGGGCAAGGAGAAACCAAAGAAAGAGGGAGCCCTAGCTGGTTTGGCTCAGTGGATGGAGCGTTGGCCTGCAGACTGAAGGGTCCCGGGTTTGATTCTAGTCAAGGGCACATGGCTGGGTTGCGGGCCCTACCACCAATAGAGGGTGTTTAGGAGGCAGCCAATCAATGATTCTCTTCATCATTGATGTTTCTCTCTCTCTCTCTCCCTCTAAAATCAATAAAAAATATTTTAAAAAACTGTGGTACATCTACACAATGGAATACTACGCTGTGGTAAAAAAGAAGGAGCTCTTACCATTTGCAACAGCATGGATGGAACTGGAGAGCATTATGCTATGTGAAATAAGCCAGTCAGACAAAGATAAATATCACATGATCTCACTCATTTGTGGAATATAATGAACAACATAAACTGATGAACAAAAACAGATCCAGAGACAGAGAAGCATCGATCAGACCATCAAACCTCAGAGGGAAGGTAGGGGAGGGTGGGGGTAAGGGAGAGAGATCAACCAAAGGACTTGTATGCAAGCATATAGGCCTAACCAATGGACACAGACAACAGCGGGGTGAGGGGATAAGAAGGGGGATGGGAGGTAATGTGGGGATAAGGACACATGTAATAACTTAATCAATAAAGAAATTTTTAAAAAAAAGAAAGAGGGAGACCACTCCAGATTGGCAGGTAGCAAGTTTAATAAACAAGGGAACTTGCCAGGTTTGCCTTCAGTGACCACAACACAAGTAGATTTTCCCATTCACCCACCAGAAGCTTAAAAGTTTACCTAGAAAATAGAGGCGTTAAAAGTGTTCAGTCAAGCACAACATCCATATAATCTCAACAACACATTACTCTCTCAAGGCTGTATCTTTGGGACAGCTTCTAAGGTAGGGAAGGCAAGCAGAACCGCACAGGGGAGGGGAGGAGCCTCTGGTCACCTAGGCCCAGCTCATAGGCCAACCAGAAGTTATGTCCTCCAGATTACCTCCTCCAACAGTAATAATAATAATAATTTAAAAGTGTGAAGTCTGCTAAAAAGTAGGTACATATATGTGTGCAGAAAAACATCTAAAAAAAAATAAACCAAAATTAAGAGTATAGTTGACCCTTGAACAATAGGAAAATCTGAGTACAACTTTTGACCCTACAGCCAGCTTTTTGTGTCCTAGAGTTTCACATGTACAGATTCAACAAAATTTAAATTGAAAAAGAAGAGTTTCTATCTGTGGTTGGGAATCCACAGTTGGGAATGAGAAAATCCTGGTTTTGATCCACAATTGGTTGAATCAGTCAGATTTGAAGCCTTCTGGAACAAAGGGCCACTGTATTTGCTAAAAAAAAAGATATGTGGACCCATGCCGTTCAAACTGGTATTGTTCAAGGGTCAACTGTAATTATCTTTCAGTGGCAGAATTGTGTTTGATTGTAATTTTCCTTTATATGTTTCTATTAGTGGCCCGGTGCACGAAATTCATGCACATTAAAAGGGAATTAATTAGAGGAAATATTTTAATATTGCTATTTGCACTTTCTCTATAATAGAAGTGTCAGAGATGAAAGAAAATTAGTAAAATGTATATGAAAATCTCCCTCCTGTCCTTCCTCTCTGAAATCAATAACAATATATTTTTAAAATGTATTTCTTATTTATTTTCTGTTTATTTATAAAAGTAATATGCCTTGGCTGTAGGAAATGTGAAATTATCCTATATATTAAAGAGCTAATATGCAAATGGTCATCTCACCCTTGCACCCTCGCTCCCTTGTGCTGGGGCCGCGGGACCTGAGGCCGGACCAGGGAACCTGAGGCCACGCCTCGAAATTGCACAAGACCCAGACCCGACTGGCCCCACCCCTGTCAAGCCCTGCTGTACGGAGGGTGCAGCATCAGGTCAAGCAGCACCGTCTCAGGTCCCCCAGCCCAGCCTCAGGTCCCGCGGCCCTGGCGCGAAGGTAATATATGGTAAAGATTATACAGATTAGACAACTTCCTTTTATAAGAAGACAAACAGGATTACATTTTATTCACTCCCTCATATTCAAAAATCTGAGTACAACTTTTGACCCTACAGCCAGCTTTTTGTTTCCTAGAGTTTCACATGCACAGATTCAACAAAATTTAAATTGAAAAAGAAGAGTTTCTATCTGTGGTTGGGAATCCACCGTTGGGAATGAGAAAATCCTGGTTTTGATCCACAATTGGTTGAATCAGTCAGATTTGAAGCCTTCTGGAACAAAGGGCCACTGTATTTGCTAAAAAAAAAGATATGTGGACCCATGCCGTTCAAACTGGTATTGTTCAAGGGTCAACTGTAATTATCTTTCAGTGGCAGAATTGTGTTTGATTGTAATTTTCCTTTATATGTTTCTATTAGTGGCCCAGTGCACGAAATTCATGCACATTAAAAGGGAATTAATTAGAGGAAATGTTTTAATATAGTGGGGCCTTGACTTACGAGTTTAATTCGTTCCGTGACGGAGCTCATAACTCAAATTACTCGTATGTCAAATCAAAAAGTAAAAGAGTGAGACACGTGATGCTGGGCTGATGTTGTGGCATTCACTGTGACGTTCACTGCACCAACTAGCGGTGGGGTATCTGAAGCTGGCTCATAACCCGAATTTTAGCTCACAACTCAAAGCAAAAAATCGGCCGAGAGAAGGCTCATATCTCAAAAAACTCGTTAGTCGGGACACTCATAAGTCAAGGCCCCACTGTATTGCTATTTGTCCTTTCTCTATAATAGAAGTGTCAGAGATGAAAGAAAATTAGTAAAATGTATATGAAAATCTCCCTCCTGTCCTTCCTCTCTGAAATCAATAACAATATATTTTTAAAATGTATTTCTTATTTATTTTCTGTTTATTTATAAAAGTAATATGTCTTGGCTGTAGGAAATGTGAAATTATCCTATATATTAAAGAGCTAATATGCAAATGGTCATCACGCCCTTGCGCCCTTGTTCCCTTGTGCTGGGACCTCAGGACCTGAGGCTGGGCCAGGTAACCTGAGGCCACGCCCCCACGCCCCAGCTCCTCGGAATTGCACATGACCCAGACCCGGCTGGCCCCACCCCTGTCAAGCCCTGCTGTGTGGAGGGTGCAGCCTCAGGTCACACAGCACCGTCTCAGGTCCCCCAGCCCAGCCTTAGGTCCCGTGGCCCTGGCGAAGGTAATATATGGTAAAGATTATACAGATTAGACAACTTCCTTTATAAGAAGACAAACAGGATTACAGTTTATTCACTCCCTCATATTCATTCATGCATGCAATGAATATTTATCCAATTTCTACTGGTAGGCAGGCACAATTGTTTGTGTTGTGGCTACAGCAGTGAACAAAACAAAATGGTCGCTACCTTGATGTGTCTTATATTTAATGGAAGAATGAGTAAGTAAATCAATTAATTAAATAATTTCTAATAGTGGTCAGCAATAATAAGAAAAATGAAGCAGGAAAAGAGGGTTCAGAGTGATGGGAAATAACGAGAGCTATTTAAGATTAAGTGGTGGTCAGGAAGTTCTCCCAGCAGAAACCCAACAGTGTGAAAGAATGAGCCATGGGAAGATTTGAGGAAGAAGACTAGCATCACCACTTTTTAAACTCTGATCTGAACTCCAACACCTAAAAAATCTGTAATGTCTTTCCAACTTAGATGATTTTCTCTAACTGAATCTCATACTGTCCACACCTGTTCACTTACTTAATCCACTCTAGCTCTGTTTGCTCCTTTGGGGTCAATTGTCTGCCCTCTGGCTTATGACAGCCAGGAGGCCCTCCTGCCTAGCTCTTCTTCCTGCTACCCATGTCCCAGCAAAGAGGCAACTTTTCCTGCCTTTCTATTAACAAATGAGGATAAGGACAATAAACTGAATGTGAGGAGGTAGCTAGGGGTAGCTTTTGCAGGTTTGGGGTGGGAGGAGCAGAGAAGATACAAGGAATATTATAAAGTTTACTTTTTTCATTTTTTAATTTGTTTAATTTATCTTTATTTTTGAGAGCATTTCAGATGTCCCAAATTTTTCCCTTCCCTGCCAACCCTCCACCCAGGTCCCACCCCACCCTAGGCTTTCATCACACTATTGTCTGTGTCCATGGGTAATGCACATATGCATATTAGTTCTTTGGCCAAGAAGATAATTGTGCAAATCCAGGAATCCAGACAAAATAGAAAAAATAGACTTGAGAACCAAGATGGCGGCATAGGTAACACCTGTACTTGCTGCCTCCCACAACCACATCAAAATTACAACTAAATACATAACAACTATCATCCAGAACTGCAGGAAAGCTGGCTGAGTGGAAGTACTACAACTAGAGAGGTTAAGAAGAAAGCGCATTGAGACTGGTAGAAGGTGCGGAGACGCAGAACAGGCTGGAACCCGGGTATGCTGCTCTTTTAATCGGGAGGGAGATACAAGCTCCCACTTGCTCTGAGCTCTAGTGCTGGGCAAGACTCTGGGGGATCCAGACACATATGGGGAGAAACTGGACTGTCTGCCATCAGGGCAGGAATGCAGGGCAGCTTTCTTCCAGACAGAGGTGCTCACAATGGTCATTGTTCCTGTGCTGGGGACTTCCCCAGTGCAGGGCTGACTTGCAGCCATTGCTGTTTGCTCTGCCCTGAAGATTCCCTGAGACCCCACCATACCCAATTTACAACCCCAACCAAGCTGTGCACAGCGGCTATTGCATATGAGTGGCCTGTCCTTTCTCAGCCTAAAACCTGTCAAACAAGCTGCAGCTGGGTCAGGGAGCACCAATGCTATCAAAAGAAGGCCCAAGGCCACACAAGCACCACCCTGACTTGCTTCACAGCTGGGCCTTGTCTGGGCACTTCCAAACCCAATACAAAGAGGAGGAATCTGCAGATCTCTCTGTAGGTCCTGCTGGGTGGCCCCAGGCAGTGGCTGACTTTGCACCTCCTTGGAGATCCAAGAGCCAGTGTACCCAGTGGTCAGTGCAAGAACATACCAGATTACAACTCTTCACATCCATAAGTGACAAACTCAAGGGGCAGACTCAGTGAGCACCAAAGCCCCACTGAAGCAAGTCCTGCCCCATAAGGGTATCTCCTGCACAGCAGTTCTTCCATTGTAGACACAGCTGGTCCCCACAGCCAATTGGCCTGGAGGTCAATTCCTCCCAGTGATACCAACAGCATTCAAGGCTCAACTACAAGACTGTGCACACAAAAGGGTACACCAAGGGTGTCCACCTCGGGTGACTGGGGAGGCTGAGCTACTGGGCCATATAGGACACCTACTGCACAAGGCCGCTCTATCAACTCAAGGATACTTAGCAACTACCCAATACATAGAAACAAACACAGGGAGGCAACCAAAATGCAGAGACAAAGAAACATGTCACAAATGAAAGAAATGGAAGAAAGCAAACT
>NW_005366245.1:2902044-2910282 GCF_000412655.1 Myotis brandtii | reverse complement strand
TAATTAACAAAAAATGAAACCAAAAAACAAAACAAAAAAAAATCTGATGAACAGAACAAACTGGTGAATGTAATAAAATCAGGGGCATGGAAATGGAGTAGACTGACAATTCTCAGGGGTAAGGTGGAAGGGGGGAGGGGGTGTGGGGGTGCAGGAAGAGATTGGACAAAGATCTTATATGCATGTATGCAGTACCTATGGATGCGGACAGTGGGGTGGTGAGGGCCTGGGGTGAGAACCAGGTGGAGGGGAGCTATGGGGAGAAAAAAGAGGGATATTTGTAATAATCTGAACAATAAAGATTAAAAAATAGAAAAAATAGAGAAGAAAGTAAAGCACACTCCTTTTTGTCCAGGCCTGCTATCACTAGTAGTCTACTGTCCAGGTCTTGGGTCCTTCCCAATTACAGAAGGAATAGAAAATAGAATTAACAGCTACACCTTGACTTCTGTTCCTGAGTAATAGTCATAGTTCTAATGACTGAATAACAATATCCAGCCTCGCTAGGAAACTGAGTAGCCTACCTTTTCCCCTTGAGACATACGAATGTGCCTAAATTACTGCAAGTAAGCTTCCAAAGAGGGAAACAGGCTAAGTTCCTCAGAAGTGATCTAATCCCCAGACACAAGACTAAAAGGTGAATAGTCGAACTTCAGCTTTTGGTTTACATTTCTCTGCACAGATACTTTACATTAAAGTGCAACCAAAGAATGAGCCATATACTTTGGAAACAGGAATAGGAGCCCTAGTTTCAAACCAATGTGTTCTCTTCACCATTACACAGTCATCAAAAAATGTCTCAGAAGGAGTCTTGGGTACTGTGATTAAGAAACCATAAGACTTAGGGAACCTTACATAATTCTTCAATGGAGAAATGCAAAGTGTCTGTGTTGATGCTGTCACTCCTCCTCTAACTATGAATAGTTTATCATATCTTTGGTGTCCCTTGGAGCCTATAGTTTTTTGCTCACATAAAGATATTTTAACAGAAACATAAAGGTAGAAATTTTCTAAACCTTTCACCTTTCCATAAAGTTCATTTTCCAAAAGCCAATATGATTTGTTTTTCCACTAACCTCATACATGCATTACTTGACAACGAGGCACGGAGAATGTAGACACAAACAAAAGAAAGTCCTGACCTGGAACCTGCTGTTGAGACTGAATCCAAGGAACCTTACATAATTCTTCAATGGAGAAATGCAAAGTGACTCTGCTGTTGAGACTGAATTCAAGATTAAAATGTAAAAAAAAAAAAAGGTCATTAAAATAGTAGGATAAAATGAGTGAGAATTTTTTCTAATCTTAGGGTGATAAGGAAAACTTTTTTATACAATTCAAGAAAGCTAAAAATAATAGAAGACTGACATATCATAAAAAAAAATTTTTTAAACTGACAGATTTAAGAACAGTAAAGCCCTAACCAGTTTGGCTCAGTGGATAGAGCATTGGCCCATGGACTGAAGGGTCCCAGGTTCGATTCTGGTCACAGGCATGTACTTTGGTTGCAGGCTCGATCCCCAGTAGGGAGCGTTCAGGAGGTAGTTGATCGATGTTTCTCTCTCCTTGATGTTTCTTACTTTCTCTCTCCCTTCCTCTCTGTAAAATCAATAAAATATATTTTCTTTTAAAAATAAAAGACCACCTTGGAGCAGTAAAAATTTAAATGGAGAGCAAAATAACAACAATGACAATAACAAAATAAAGTCAAAAGATAAATGACAAATTGAAGAAAAAGAATTTAATACATACATCAAAGAGTAAGCTTCCTAATGCACAAAGAGTTACTACAAGGCAACAAAAATAAGGTAAAACAAAATTGGAAAATGGGCAAAGGACATTACCAGAGAACTCACAAAGACCTACAAATAGTTTATTAACATTGCTCAAACATACTTAAAGTATAAATTAAAACAAATAATGGAGTTTTATTTAAAATACTTTAAATGATTCAAAGTTTTAAAATGTATAAGTGTATTGGGCAAAATATGCTATCAGAAAAATATACATTTTTACTTTTTCTTTTGGAAAAAAATTTGGTAAAATCTTAAATGTGCTAAATCTCCAACCCCACTCCCAACTTTACTTTTAATAGTTGATCATATAAATAAACTTAAATATGTGCGCACACATAAATATAGATGCAACAATATTCAATACAGCAAAATTTTTAATAAGAATATTTTTAAGTAATGAATAGAATATTACTTACACATAATGGAACACTCTGCAGTTGTTAGAAAGATACAGATTAATGTGCACTGATTGAAAAGATGTTCCAAATATATTCTTTAACATTGATGTAATATACATATATCAAATTGTGAACAATGATTACCTTTGTAAAAATGAAAATTATGAAGGTCATTTACTTTTTTAAAACATTTTTAAATCACTCAACCAAATGCAGAGGAGGTCTGTTATCTTGTTCTCCTAATGAAAGGAGAGGTGAGGCTAGAACCCTCCAGGACTTAACAGTTCTCTCACTGCCAGTAGGTTGAAGAGAGATTTAAAGCACAAAGGGCAATCTAAGTGCATGGAAGGTATTTGTTACTAGCTAGAGCCTTGCAACAAAGCCTTCTGGGCTCCTACTATGATGAACCGGGCTGGACCATGTGGAAGCCTTGAATTCATTCTGCTATTTTACCTTAAGAACTAGACTAGAAAAAGAACAAAGAACCAACTTTTTGCCCAATTACACTCAGACCCACATAGCTGATCTTGGCCACCCAGATGTAACATTAAGAGAAGGAAGGTGCCCTAACCGGTTTGGCTCAGTGAATAGAGCAGCGGCCTACGGACAGAAGGGTCCCAGGTTTGATTATGGTCAAGGGCATGTACCTTGGTCGCAGGCACATCCCCAGTAGGGGGTGTGCAGGAGGCAGCTAATCGATGTTTCTCCCTCATCAATGTTTCTAACTCCCTATTGGGGGTCCTCGCTGGCATCCCTCTCCCTTCATCTCTGTAAAAAATCAATAAAATATATTTTAATAAAGAGAGAGAGAGAGACAGACAGAGAGAGGGAGAAGGAAGGTAAACAAAACAGCACCATCCTTTCTCCCAAAGGTCTCGTGCAAAGAATGCCTAAGCTTCTTCTCAATGTTCCCTCTTCCCTGAGCTCCAGCCTGGCCTAGCTTAGCTTCCCAAAAAATAGAGGCATCCCACAAGTGAAAGATACCTAGAGACTCTGTCCTAACCGACAAGTTTCATGGGGCTAAGAGAAAAGAGATCTTCAAAGAGAGGTATAAGGAAAGTGTACAGCGTACATTCAATTTTATTTATAATCCTTCTATCCTTCCTATTTTTGGTGTGTGTATGTGTGTGTGCGTGTGTGTGTGTGTGTGTGTGTGTGTGTGTGTGTGTGTCTGTGTGTAAATGTTGGACATGTGGAACTCCTCCTAGTGGTTAGAGAACATGGCTATCAGATTCAAAAAAAAGTTCTAATTTTACTGTTTTCACTTGTTAATTTAGAAATATTTGAAGAGCAATAAAATTGAGGAGCTAAGAAAGTGATATCAAAAAGGAAATGGGAGAGACTACCAAGGAGGCAATCAATGGTTATTCTCTATTTTTGCAGGAAGAATTGGGAATATCAGTCAGGCCAATGGAAACTTTGGGTGACAAGTGGATAATTTTGAAAAATCAGCATATAAGGCTTTAAAAAAAGGCTTCCTTCTAAATTATAAAATATTAGAGGCCCACTGCACGAAACTCATGCACGGGTAGTGTCCCTAGGCCTGACCAGTGGTCAGGGCCGATCGGTAGGGTAACCAGCAGGGCAATTGGGGGTCCTCGCTGGCACCCACCTTGGCTGGCCTGGGGCCTATGGACTGGGTGCAGCTCCTGCATTGAGCGTCTTCCCCCTGGTGGTCAGTGTGCATCACAGCAACTGGTCATTCCAATGGTCATTCTGCCATTCGGTTGATTTGCTTTTATTATATAGGACTAGAGGCCTGGTGCACGAAATTCATGCATTGGGGAGGGGGCCCTCAGCCCGGCCTGCACCCTCTCCAATCCAGGATCCCTCTCGCAATCCGGAACCATTGGCTCCTAACCGCTCACCTGCCTGCCTGCCTGATGCCCCTAACTGCTCCACTGTTGGCCTGGCGGCCCTAACTGCTCTCCCCTGCTGGCCTGATCCCCCTAACTGCCTAACTGCTCTCCCCTCCTGGCCTGATCCCCCTAACTGCCTAACTGCCACCTTCTCCCTTCTTCCGTGGTGCCATCCTTCTCCTTTCTCCCTTCTCCCTTCTTGCACAGTGCTGGCCTTCTCCCTTCTGCCTTCTCCTGTGATGCCTTCTCCCACAGCCTCTGCAAAAGGGACCATGGCGCTGGACTGGCCCTCACAGCCACTGTGGCTTTGTCTGGAAGGATGTCCAGAAGGACGTCTGGAAGATGTCTGGTTTAATTAACATATTACCCTTTTATTAGTATAGATAACAATGCTAGCAGTAAGTCAAAATTATAGCCTTCCTTTGTCCCAGGAATTGATAAAAATACTAACATTTATAGGCATGCAATAAATATACTACTGTTTAATTTTTTGAATAATGGGCTTGGAAAGCCAAACCCTCTTTAAGAATTGGAACTGATTCATAAGATATTTATTTTCTATTGTATTTGAAGTTCTCTTGACCTAATGACTATTGGAAGTTATCCATGGGCAAAATTCCCATGGAGAAAACAATTGAATTTTGAGCTACTTTAAAAAAACAATTGTTTTATTTTTTATTAAATTTATTGTGGGTGACATTGGTGAATAAGATTATATAAGTTTCAAGTGTACAATTATGTAATACAGCATTTGTATATTGCATTGTCTGCTCACCACCCAAAGTTTAGTCTACTTTCATCACCATATATTTGATCCCTTTTACCTTCTCAACCTTCTTTACCCCTTTCCCTTGTAGTAACCATCATACTGTTATCTGTCTATGAGTTGTTTGCTTGTTTTGTTTGTTGCTTTCTGTTTTATATCCCACATATGAGTAAAATCATATGGTTGTTGTGCTTTTCCATCTGACTTATTTCGTTTAGAATTGACACTCTCAAGATTCATCCATGTTGTCACAAGTGGTAGAATTTCATCTTTTCTTCTGGCTGAGTAGTATTTAATTATATGTAAGTACCACATCTTCTTTATCCAATCATTCATTGAATAACACTTAGGTTGTTTCCATATCTTGACCAGAGTGAATAATGCTGCAATAAACATAGAAATACATATATCTTTACAAATAAATGTTTTCAAACTTGATACCCAAAAGAGGAATTGCTGGATCATATGGGAGTCCATTAATTAATTTTTTAAGAACCTCCATACTGTTTTCCATAGTGGTTCACCAATTTATATTCCCACCAACAATGTGTGATGGTTCCTTTTTCTCCACATCCTCTCCAACACTTACCTCTTGCCTTGTTGATAAACGTCCATTCTAACAGGTGTGATGTGGTATCTTATTATGGTTTTAATTTGTATTTCCTTTATAACTAGTGAAGTTGAGCATCTTTTCATATATCTGTTGGTCATTTGTATGTGTCGCCTTGGGTAAAGTGTCTGTTCATTTTTTTAATTGGATTGTTTGTATTTTTGTTGCTTAATTGCATGAGGTCTTTATATTTTGAATATTAGCCCCTTATCAAAAGTCTTGCAGTTACCCAAAGTAAGCCCTAATGTAAGTTCCCTTGCCACCTACCGATCTAGAGTGGCGGCCTCTTTCTTTGGCCTATCCTCGCCCGCTATGTATGGAGGCCAACACATATACAGTAACCCAAAATATAAAATAACTAAGAATCACACTAATAAAAATCTGCTGTGTATCTATTTTTAAAATTACATATTTATGTGGGAAACCACCTATTGTCTTCTCTAGCAGAGAGGTGTGGACAAGGAGCCCGGAATGCTGGTGACCCTTGAAGCCCTGGCAAAGGTCAGGGCCATACACCCACTGTTTAGTCAAGACAATGGTAGCGGAAGCAACTTCCCCACCAGATAGTCATGTAAATCCTTACTGATAAGATTGTCTGTTGCTGAAACTTGCCTGCCTAAGGGCTATAGGTGTATCCCAAACTGAATAAAAGGATGGCAAGGCCTGAGCACAAGCGGAGTCCATCCTCTTGGGATGGGCTCTTGCCTGGCCCCCCAATTTCCAAATTATTTCCTGTCTCATCTCTTTCATTTGTGTGTGGCACCTCTTCCAGATCCTGAACCCTGAAACATGCGGGATGTCGGGGAACATACACATATTTATACTGAGGCAATATTTAAAACGTATCAAGCTATTTAACTGGTAGCAATTTGTGTGCCTTTTTATCTGGAACCAATAGACTTTGTCAGAGCAAGCTGCATGGCCCATGCTAAGACATGGCGCAATCAATGAAGTTGCATAAAACATGCTACTGCACACATAGAGGTACCTACTGCTTGTAGTTCTGCCAATAGTTTACATCCTCATAACACAAGAATCTGAGAAAACTACTTTTTCACAATTCCCATAATGGTGGGCTTATTATTTTAAGCACTATATTTATGAATATATTCCTGCCAAGAGAGAATTTCCACTTTGATTAAGCATGGATGCGAACCAAATTCCCCACTTAGACTTGTACATGACTGATGATGAGAAAAATTTCCTTAGACTAGCTTCTGGCTCTGTATATGTTCTCCTCCACTACTCACATATCTCCAGAGGCAGGGCAGTAGGATGTGTTCATACAAGATACGATCTCTGGCCTTGCACCTTTATATCACAAAGTATATCCAAGCAGTGGGCTATAAGAGAATCCCTGGAGCCCTTTCCTAACCTGGTTCTGCTAGAAATAACTTAACTATACATGCAAGTTACACTGAACCTCACAAATTTTTTACTAAACCCAAACTAAATGATTTTCCAATTCAGCTTCCTCTTAGCCAGGTATAAAAAATACCTGAGGGGTAGTGTAATGGAAAGGAAGTCAAAGAGGAATGTGGAAGGGGATTTGACATTTTAAACTGATGGAGGCTTAAACTTACTTTTTTCTGGTATCATAACTATTTCTGGATGAATAAAAAAACAGAATTTTCCTTTTTGCATATACTCACCATTTTTCCCTAATTCCCCCTACACTTGGAAGAGAAGACAAGGGAATGATGGTATTTGTCTTGGCCCCATTCTGTTCTTGCTGAGCAGAGCTGTTGTTATGCTCTTGATTACAGCGATTTTTATACTGACTGTGGATCATTCCATTTTCTCATATGATTTTCCCACCTACTCAATAAAAACAGCTTGTCTCTTCTAAATGTAGTAAAATTTTAAAAGCTCTGATCTTTTCTTACCTGATCTTGGCCCCCTCCCATCTGAAAACAAGAATAGAATATCAATGTTGTCTTCACAGTAACTGCTATTTTTTTTTTAAGCCAAAATCAGAGCAGATGCACAACTCTAGTCTGGGAGGCTGGACATGCAGTCCCCAAACCTGTTTCTCTTGTAAATAACCCTCAGAGCCTAAAATGCAGACAGGAAACCTTAGAAGCACAAAATGTATCCAGTAGGCAGCTCTTTGGAGCAATAAAACTCTCAATTTTATTTTCTTTACGCACTCTTCTTGCTACCTAGGAAGTCTTATCTACTTCCATGGTTTCAAACATCACCTATATCCCAGCGACTCCAGATTATATGCTGAAACTTCCTCCTAAGCTCAAAATCTAGTTATCCAATTCCCATGGAACATTGTAACTCAGTCCAACATGTCTTAGACATAACTTATCATTGTCCCTTTCAAATTTGCTCTTCAAAATAGTGTCACCTTCTCAGCCAATGGCACTACCATCCACTCATTTGTTCAAACCAGAAACCTAGCTGCTACCATACACTCCTCCATTTCAGTGGTGAGCCGCAGCCATTCCTCTTAGGTTGCATCTCCCACCAGTTCCTCATTTTTTGAGGACATATTGGTAGCACGAAATTGGCCATGTTGGTTATCATCAAAAAGATGAGAGATAACAAGTTTTGGCAAGGGTGTGGAGAAAAGAGGGACCCTTGTACACTGTTGGTTGGAATGTAAATTGGTACAACCACTATGGAAGACAGTAAGAAGTTTCCTCAAAAAATAGAATTACCACATGAACCAGGAATTCCACTTCTGGGTGGGATACAAAAGAAATTAAAAAAGGATCTCAAAGGTCCCCCTTTTGTTGCAGCATTGTTCACAGCAGCCAATATGGAAACAACCTAAATTTTCATCAATGAATGAATGAAT
>NW_005366245.1:2899077-2901938 GCF_000412655.1 Myotis brandtii | reverse complement strand
TTAATATATATAATAAAATGTTGTTCAGCCATGAGAAAGAAGAAAATCCTGCCATCTACACCTTGGATGAATCCTGGGGGGGCATTATGCTAAGTAAAATAAGTCAGACAGTGAAAAACAAATATTGTATTGGATCATATCAGTACTATGTGGAATCTAAAAAAGCCAAACTCAGAGAAACAGGGAGTAGGTTGGTGGTTACCAGAGACAAGGGTGTGGGGGAAATAGGAAGATATTTATTAGTCAAAGGGTACAAACTTCTGTTATAAAATTAAGTTCTGGGGACCTAATATATAGCATGGTGATTATCCTATATGATAAAAGCCTAATATGCTAAGTGTCCAGTCATCTGGTCATCCGTTCAACCAATCAAAGCATAATATGCTAATGATATGCTAAGACCACTCAACTGCTCACTATGACGTGCACTGACCACCTGGGGGCAGACAGTCAACAGTCGACCAGTTGCTATGATGTGCACTGACCACCAGGGGGCAGACACTCAACGCAGGAGCTGCCCCCTGGTGGTCAGTGTGCTCCCACAGGGCGAGCAGCGTTCAGCCAGAAACGGCTCACGGCTGGCAAGCGCAGCTGTGGTGGCGGGAGCCTCTCCCACCTCTGTGGCAGCGCTAAGGATGCCTGAGAGGGCACATGCCAGGCTGAGGGACCTCCTCCCCCACCCCCCGAGTGCATGGGGCCTCTAGTAACTAATAATACCGAATTACATACTTCAAAATTGCTAAGAAAGTAAATCTTAAATGTTCTCACCACAAAAAAAGAAATGGTAAATATGTGATGAGTGGAAGTGTTAGCTAATGCCATGGCAGTAATCATTTTGCAATATAGTAATGTATCAAACCAACATGTTATGTACCTTAAACTTGCACAATGTTGCATATTAACTACATCTCAAATACTGGAAAAAATAAAACTTACTAAGTCATGTCACTTACTCTACTTCAACATGTTTTTCTAGGATGCATCAACTCTTTAAGCCCACTGGCACCTTCCATATCGTATCCATCATTATCTTCTCTGTAGCATACCAGTACACCAGGTTCTACTAAGTTCTGAAAAAAAGAGCTTGTTTAAGTTCATTTAAACCAGTGTTTTCCAAGCTTATAAACTACTAGTGGCCTGGTGCACGAATGCATGCACATTGAAAGGAAATTAATTAGAAGAAATATTTTAATATTGCTATTTGCCCTTTCTCTATAATAGAAGTGTTAACCAAATTCACAACTGACAAAGATCGAAACACACGCGTGCGATTGGTGCCAGTGAGAGCTTTATATGTATCGCACATGCAACTTAGCCTTTTATATATATAGAATAAACTTGCTTAATTAGACCTGCTTTCTGATATAGCTAAACTTTTTCCAGGCCAGTGAAGCATCCCAACTTCTTTTACAGGTAATTGTCAGCAACTCAGCAGTAAATAGCAACACAAAGCAGATTATTATTATAGATCACACAGGGAGAACAAAGGGTAAAATATTTAACTGCAGCAGTGTTTGACTATTCCGTGCAATGAAAAAACCTGAAGTCATTTTCAAGGTCCATCATTTCTTACTTCTTTTCAGTCAGGTCAAGTTTCTAAGCTTTCTAAATCTCTGTTTTCCGGGTAATGAAAAGAAAATAGGATTCCAACAAGTCTCCTATCTGCCTACTCCAGGACTTCTGTGAGGATCAAATGAGATGAGGCATGCGAAAATGCTTCACAGACATTTGGTTAAAGTGTAAATGTTTCCACCTGGCCATAAAGTGTAGAGAGCACCTGAGAAGGCACATGGGCATTTCTTTAATTATTGTCAGCTGAATCCAGTGGCATTCGCAAAGGCATGTCCTGGAAACATGCTTTGCCAGAGGCAGGAGTGTTGTCAACTTGACCTTCAGCCCAGGTGCCGGGGGTGGGTTTTGTCATTTAAATCCAGCCAAGCACCAGGAATGAATACATCTCGGGCCCACCCAGAATGCACATAATCTCCTTTGTCTTGAGTTTTAGTAAAACTTCCTGGGTTTTGCTGTATAAAATAAACACGCTGTATTGGCTCTGGGTCCCTGTCCCTGTCTCTCCATCAGAGGACAGTGGTCCCACCCGGTCCCAGCTTTTTCCTTCTATCTCTGTGTCTGTCTCTTTCTTTCATTTTCTCAATCCCCAGCTGCCCCTACTCAGGAACCGGACCACTCTCCAGCCGTGCTAGACGTGGAGAAGAGAGAAATATTCACAATAAAACAAGTCGAATTCCTGGGCTAAAGAAACTGCAAGGAGGCTAGTTGTCACTAGGAAGAGGAAGCCGGGCGTTGCTATGTGACATCATTACCTGGACAGACACTTAGCATATTAGCCTTTTATATAATAGACTAGAGGCCCGGTGCACAAAAATTCGTGCACTCGGCAGGGAGGGGGAAAGAAGGTCCCTCAGCCCGGCCTGTGCCCTCTCGGAGTTTGGGACCCCTCAGGGGATAACCACCTGCTGGCTTAGGCCTGCTCCCCGGGGGATTGGGCCTAAGCTGGCAATCAGACATCCCTTTGGCAGCCCAGCAGCCCTCAGGGGATGTCCACTTGCCAGTGGGAAGCAGGCCTAAACTGCAGTCGGACATCCTTAGCACTGCTGAGGAGGCAGGAGAGGCTCCCACCACGACCACTGTACTGGCAGCCATCAGCCTGGCTTGTGGCTGAGCAGAGCTCCTCCCATGTGAGAGCACCCTGACCACCAGAGGGCAGCTCCTGCATTGAGAATCTGCCCCCTGGTGGTCAGTGTGTGTCATAGTGACCAGTCATTCCCAGTCCTTCTGCTGTTAGGGTCAGTTTGCATATTACCCTTTTACTATATAGGATAGAGGCCTGGTGCACGGGT
>NW_005366245.1:2882619-2898878 GCF_000412655.1 Myotis brandtii | reverse complement strand
CACTGGGGTGCCTGGCCAGTCTGGGTGAGGGGCTGAGGGCCGTTTTCAGGCTGGTGGGCGACTGAAGCTCCCAACCTCTCCTTTTTTCTTCTTTTTTTTTATTCTGGGATTTATTTACCTTCTATGGCTGTCACTGGAACTGAGAGCCAGCTTTAGCTCTGAGGCTCGGCTCCAGCTCTGAGACCTCAGCTGCTGAAAGCAGGTATCTGGGTTTGTTTGGCTTCTATAATTGAAACACTGTTGCAGCTCCAGCTCCGAGGCCCGGCTGGCTGAAAGCAGGTTTCTGGGGTTTGTTTAGCTTCTATATTTGCAACATTGTTTCTTAGAGTGCAGCTCAGAGGCCAGAAGCGGCAGGCGGGGAACCTTGGCTTCCTCCATCACTGGAGCAAGCAAGCCTCCTGTTCGCTTCAGCTGCCTGGCTGCCGGCCGCCATCTTGGTTGGCAGTTAATTTGCATATCGCCCTGATTAGCCAATGGGAAGGGTAGCCAAGTTACAGTTAATTACCATGTTTCTCTATTATTAGATAGGATGGAATCCTCCACTCACACCAAATACTCGTCAATGTAGTCTGAGAGTGTCTTAAAGAAGCCACTTTGCAAAATCTGCACTTAAATACTTTTGGGTTGTATAGGGGGACCATCAAAGTTAGACAAGGTGGATTTTTGATAGATTCTGACTCAGCCATCCAGGAATCATAAATAGGGAATACTGGGGTGGCCTAGAATAATTCCCAAGGTGGGAATGGTCAACTGTAGAATGAGAGTGTTAGTAGGCCTTGGTGTTATAAGATTGAAACTAGGTAGAGAGTTGAAAGAAGCTGGATAGCAATAGGAAGTAGGAAAACAAGGAGGCTGGTGGCCTTTATCAAGATGGAGAGCAAATCTGGTAGAAAGGAGAGAGTAGGAAAAGTAGAAGGTGATAGAGAGGGAATTGTGTGAGTTTGAGATTATAAAGTGGCGAGACCCTGAGGCCCATTCTACAGATTCCCCTAGGATTTGCAAAAACAAAGAAATTGTTTATTGGAATACACAATCAAAAATTATTTCTACTGTCATTTTCATAGAGATGACTAGAAGTTTTCTGCAGAGTCACTAGATCAGGCAGTTTTCAATGTGGGTTCTGTATTTTTGCTGTATCTTCAGTAAAGACCGAGTGACATGTAGTCTGAGAAGGCTGACAACCAATCTTAAATTATTTTGCAATGTAGGGTCTGTGTATCTATAGACCGAGGACAATTGCTCATTACTTATATTGATTTATATCAGGCAGTGCAGTGAACATACAATTAATAGTTGACTTCATTGGCAGCCAGCTGTTAGTGCCATAATTTACTACGAGAATGGTTTGGTCCAGGGATGAACAAGAATTATACTGGGAACTGTATTTTTTAGCATTTTAAAGGTCAAACTCGACTCTTATTAATTTAGTCAGAGGTTTAGGTTGATTAAAAAAGGAAGAATTTTGCTGATGCAGGGTCTCTCACATGCTAATGTAAGTCTAAATTTGGGGAAAGTCTCTTTTATTCTTTGATTTAAAGTTGCCTTTGATTTTTTAATGGCTAATGAAAACCAGATTTGGCCTGGGTGCAAATTATCTGAAGATACTCTTGGAGAGCTTTCAGAATCTCAGAGTTCGAAGTCAGAAGATAGCAGTCATTTGGCAGCAATAAGTACTTTTTACTTTTTTGGAATAAATACTTAAAGTTATATGTAAAAAAAGTATAGTGCAGGTATGGCATCAGTTTAAAATAATAAGCAGAGATTTACTCTGACCATCTTAGTATTTAAAAACTATATTGTTAGCTTACTATGTGGCAAATCACCATGCCAATTGCTCTACCTGCCTTCCCTTTCGTCATATCTCAAGACCTTGTCCCTTCACCCCATCTACAGAAACCTCCTCCATCAACTACCCTCACTTCCTTACACTTTTTTGTAAATGTTGCTTTTTTTTCAATTACATTTGACATTCAATACTATATTAGTTTCAGGTGTACAGCATAATTGTTGGGCATTTATATAATTCATGAAGTGATCTCTCTGAAAAATCTAGTACCCACCTGGTACCATGCATAGTTCTTTATCAAGTTAAGGAAGTTTTCCTCTATTTTCCTTTATTCTTGATTTACTGAGAGTTTTTCTCATATTTTGGGGTTGGATTTTGTCAAATGATTTTTCTGCATCTACTTATATGATTATATAGCTTTTCTTTTGTAGGCTGTTGCTATGATAAATTACATTAATTGATTTTCAAATGCTGAACCAGTCTTTCATAACTGAGATTTACTCCCACTGGGCATGATGTATATCTGTGGTCTTTCTTATCTTTGTTTAACTATATATAATGTGACCTTTTACTATAGTTGCTCTTAAAACTTGCTTTTCAACACTGGTTTTTAGTATTCTAATTATGACATGCCTTCATATGGTTTTCTTCATACTTATTTTTTTATTTAAATTCTTTATTGTTTAAAGTATTGCATATACCTCCTTTTTCCCCCATTGACATCTCCCCAGCCGCTCCCACCCCCTAGCTATGCCCTCACCGCGCCCCCTCCCCACTGTCTGTGCCCATTGGTTATGCTTATATGCATGCATACAAGTCCTTTGGTTGATCTCTTACCACCCCCCCCACCCCACTCACCCTCCCCTGCCTTCTCTCTGAAGTTTAATATGTTCAATGCTTCTATGTCTCTGGATCTATTTTTGTTTTGTCAACTATTCTATATCTATAGGTCTATACACTTTATCAAATTTGGAAAATTCTTTATTATTATTTCTCCAAATTTTCCTTCTGCCCCATATTCTTCTGCTTGGACTTCATTACATGCATGTTAAAGTTCTTAATATTGTCCCATAGCTCACTGAAACTGTGTTCAGTTTTTCAAGTGATTTTTTCTCTCTTTCAGCTTGAAGATTTTCTATTTCTAGATTTTCAAGGTCACTAATTTTTCATCTGTAGCATCTTAGCTCCTATTAAACCTATCCAGTGAATTTTTTATTATATATATAAATGTTCAAAAATTCCATTTTGTCCTTTTTTATATCTTTCAAATTTCTTTTCATTGTGCTTATGTTTCCTATTAAATCCTTGAAAATATTTATATCAGCTATTTTAAAGTCCTTGTCTGCTAACTCCATTATCTCTGTCATTTCTTGTTTTATGTCTATTGACTGATTTTCTAGTCATGGCTATGGGTCACACATGCTTTTCACATATCTACTAATTTTGATGCTGGGCATTGTGGATGTTACATAGTTGAGTGATAGATATGTTTGTTTTTGAAATTTGTTTTGATAGATACATTATAGCTTAATTCTTTTAAGATTTTTTAAAAAACTCTGTTAGGGCAGATTTAGCAGGAACTTTACTCTCAGACTAATTTAGCCCTGATATTGAAGAATGACACTTCTAATGTATGTATTAATTGCTCCAAATGTTAAGTGGGTTTTCTCTAGTCTGGCTAGATGGAATCTGATCATCTCTCCGCCCTACGTGAACTATTGAAATTGTTCGCCTCATAGCTCTCTTATGACACATGTTCTTTTCCTGGCTTCATGAGAAAATGCACAGATAGATATTTATTCAAAGAATTTAGGAACCCCTTATGCAGGTTCATAAAGCTCTCTCTTTTCATAGTTTTTTTTTTCTCTCTGGTACTCTGTTTTAAAATATAAGCTGCCTCAGCACCCCAGTCTCCATCACCTCAAATCAGTAATGTGTAATGTTCTATGCTTGAGTTCCCCCTCCCTCTGCTACTGTTTACTGTTTGAAAACTGTTTGTAGATACTGAGGCATTCATAGAGCTCACAATAGTCATGGGATGCCTATTGTTCCAATTCTGCAATATCTGAAAATATTTATTTAATTTTGTTTTTAATTGTTTATGGTCGGAGGGCAATTTCCTTATCATGGCAAGTTTTATCATGGTCAGAGCACATGTGTGAAGGTTTTTGCTCTATTACATTTGGTTTTTAAAAGAACAAGTAGGTCCTTTAATTGGTTGGCATAGCTTTTCCAAAATTTTTAATATTCTTAATGTGTTGACAAACATACATAAAAGAAATAAGTATTTGAAGACAAAAATCTGCTTAAGTTCCTTACAATGGATCTAACATTGTTTTCCCATCACAATCATGAGTGCAAAAAAGTAGGTCAGGGCAATTTTAAATTACTATCCTGTCCTCTCTCCACTGCAAAGAAAAGTTACTTGCTCTCCTTACTCAGAGATTCAAACACTTTCGACTCTAGCCAGGCTTGTGTTGCTCAGTGGTTGAGTGTTGACCCATGAACCAGGAGGTCAAGGTTCGATTCCCAAACAGGGCACATGCTCAGGTTGTGAGCTCTATCCCTTGTAGGGGGCATGCAGGAAGTGGCCGATCAATGATTCTCTCTCATCATTGATGTTTCTCTCCCTCTCCTTTCTTCTTTCTGCAATCAATAAAAATATATTTTTTAAAAAAGAAAAAAACAAACACTCTAGACTCTAATCATCTTTCTCAGTTACTGATTAGCTTTTCTGTGTCCATTGTATTGGATAACAAAAGGGTAGAAATCTTAGAAATTTACATTTTTGTATGAACTCCCCTAACATGAATTTTGGAAGTTAATTCAAAATTTAAAAAAATACTAAGAACAGTGAGATTTAACCAACTGGTTACCACTACACTCTATTGCTCCTCTTTCACTCCTGAAATCAGATTTTCTAGGTAACATTAAGAATTAGGAGCAAAACCAATGCAATATAGAGAAGTTTCAATAGAGGTTAAGGTCATTTTGTAAATGACACAAGATTTCTATAACAAGATACAAATATGTTTTTCTGGGAAAGTAATGTTCATAAAAGTTATCTTAACATTAAATTTCAAAAAGGGCTCTGGCTGGTATGGTTCAGTGGTTAGAGTGTTGGCTCTTGGACCAAAGGTTTCAGGTTTGATTCCAGGTCCAGGGCACTTACCTGGGTTACAGGTTCGATCCCCAGCCCCTGTGTGGGAGACAACCAATCAATGTGTCTCTCTTACATTGGTGTTTCTCTCTCTCTCTCTCTCTTTCTTCTCTCCCTCTTTCCCCCTTCCACTCTCTCAAAAAAAAAAAGGAAAAATATCCTTAGTGAGGATTAACAAAAAACAAACAAAAAATTCCAAAAGGCTTTTATAATATTCCTATTAAAATTGTTATTAAAAATGAGTCATTGTGTGATTAATGGGAAAAGATAAGAAACTAACTTAAAAGAAACAGGAAAATTTGGGTGGAAATAAGTGAGTATGCCTTTAGTGGAATAGAAAACATTCAGGGCAGAGAGCTCCTACAATATGAAATATCCAAGTTGTAGGCACTAAGAATTTAAAAATAGTGAAATAAATCACTAGAAAGTGTAGAAACCTTAGGCTTAGAAGGATATCATCAGTGCATGAATCAAAAGTGTGAGAGTGTAAGATAAGCTTCACTACAGTAAAACATCGGCTATCATCACTTCACATGCTGAGGTGTGGAAACGCAACATCAACAGCTGCTCGGTTTCCTGAATACTCTGCTTGCAAGTAGAGTTAACCTGGTCAAGAAGAGAAGCAGTACTTCTATGAATGGAAGTCAAACTTTCAATTAGCCAGGTAACCAGAGAAACATTATCACACGTTTCATCTCCGTTTTAAGTAACTATGAAAATATTGATATAACAATGTTAAATATTTTAAAAGTTATATATAATACCCATTTGGATAAATTAAATATCTAAATACAATTGAGCATTTACACAGTAATTCTTAACTGTAGTCAACTACTTGGTTTTATGCATGAATGGAGAAGAAAGCTCCTTCCTAAGTCGAGGTACTTAACTAAGAATTGTGTCCTTTCCAGGGACAAGTCCATGGGCTCCAAGACCTCAATCCACTTTGACAACAAGTGTTTGTGACTTTTTTCTTTGATTCTTGTTGTTTTTCTCTACCACAAAAGAAAAGTTATTTATATCTGACCTTTAAAGATAAAATGGTGGTTCTTCAGCTCCTACTTTTCCTACTTTATAAGACAAAAAAGAAAAATCAAAAAAGCCATAGCAGTGTAATATGAGTTCCTATATTTAACCCAATTGTCTCTTTCTTCCCATCAGTAGATTTGTTTTAAGTTTCCTTACCCAATTTTCACTGCCCAGGTAGCTAGCTAGCCTGCCTGGATCCTGTCATTTGTCCTTCCCAGGCCTCAGTTTCATCTATGAAGGGAGGAATTTGAATCAAATTATCTTTAATATTCTACTTCCAAGTTTAAGTCTATAAAATAGCAACCTAACACAAAACCTAATTTGGATTTCCAAAAATATCAGTTTATACCAGAAATTGTTCTCTAAAAGAGCTGCTATTTCTTTTAGAAAAAAAGCACTTGCAAATAACATTTATATATAAAATTAAATGTGGTTTTAAAACAGATATTAAATAAAATTGTCACAATAGGATGTAAGGGAATTTGCCAAATATACATAAAAGATACGGGACTGAGGGTCACCACCCAGGAAATGAAACTACAAATCATTGTGAGTCTTTCCCAGGGTCCTGCTGCTATTAAGAGGAGGGTAACTAAAATTAAGAAATAGTATCTTACTTTTATACCTAATCATAAATTGTGTACAAAGTTCTGGTCCCCACAATTCAAAACAGAAAACCTTAGAGAAAGACTATTTCAATAGTAATGAATCAGATGACTGAGGCTGTAGTCTTCGAAGTTAATCTTTTTTTTTTAATCCTCACCCAAGGATATGTTTTTATTGATTTTAGAGAGAGAGGGAGAGGGATACATTGATGTGAGAGACCATAGCCAGCAGCCTGAGTATGTGCCTTAACCAAGAATCAAACCTGCAACCTAGCCTGAAACCTGGGTATGTGTCCTTACCAGGAATCAAACATGCAACCTGGATGTATGCCCTGACCAGGGAATCAAACCACCCCCAGACTCTTACGTGCATGGGACAATGCTTTAACCTACTGAGCCACACCGGACAAGGCTGAAGTTAAACTTTTTTAAAGTAAGACTCTTTAGCTCTAATGACAAAAGGTGAAGGAGACACAATCAAAGTTATTATTGTTTTAAACGGAATGGACAGTTCAAACATGAACTCATTAATCAAAACCTAAAATACCAGAGTAGCACCCGCAATTGGAAAAAGGCTTTTATAGAGCAAAGGAAGGAAGATAGCTAACATGGAAATTCTTACTTTCAAGAAATGAGACAGGCTGCCGTGTGTGTGTGTGTGTGTGTGTGTGTGTGTGTGTGTGTGTGTGTGTGATTTAAATACAATTTGAGATAAACTGAAGCATAATTTAATAAAGATGTACCTGTTATTGTGTCTAGAACAGTACTAGATATGAAAAAAACTGTTTAAAATATGTACCTTCTCTTTGAGGCTTATAATCTATCTGAGAGAATTGTACGTTCATGGGTTGACAGTTTAGAGTAAGAGGCTAAGAGAACAGAGTTATTCTGGGGGCATAAATCTAACCTCACCTTTTTGGTGGCATTGTTAGTGGTAAAAGTCTAATACGTAGACAATGCTTGGCCCTATGCTAATGTTCCTTATGTTACCATATTCTCAATGAAAACTACAAAGGGCTTCCAGGGTTTGCATCTTGGCTTTGCCATGGAAAAGTCAGCCTTGATAAGTCTCAAGGGCCTCATCTGTACAATGAAGATTAGATATGATCGTAGCAACCTCACAGAATGGTTGTGAAGATTAAATCAGATAATTCATGTAAAAACACTCAACACACTGCCAGGTACATTGCAAATACTCCTTAAAATACTAGCTATTGTAGAACAGATCCCTGGGGCTGACTGGTGTGATATAGAGAGCAGAGTCCCCGCTCTTCCATGAGTAGCCGGGTGAGCTTGTGGATTCCCTTCATCTTTAGGACAGGAGCGCTGGTTCGAAAGAATAACAATATCTACCTCACAGTGAAAATTTCAATAGGAAACAGAATAAGAACATGTATAAAAATTGCTTTGTGATATATAAAGTACTAAAACATGTGGATTACTGTAAGGCTTAATTCTCTTGTGCTCCTTTAAGAAATTGACCCCCTATATTTTTGTCTGTTTTGCTCATAGATGTATTTCCAGCACCTAGAACTGTGACTGGCACATGGCAGTGGTCCATGAATATTGTTGAATGAATAAATGAATATCACATTTCTATAATTTTGAAGTTCATTTGGTTTGAACTTTTATCTCCCCAGAGTCAGCAGAGATGAGGGATTTGAAGGAACAATACCTACACTGTATTAGTTGTCTATTGCTATGTAACAAATTACCATAAACTTAGTGACTTAAAGTAACACCCATTTATGAGATCATGGTTCTGAAGGCAGAGGTCTTGCACAGCATAGCTGGGTCCTCTGCTCTGCATTGCACTGAGTTGAAACCAAGGTGTCAGCCAGGTTGCCTTCTCCTCTGGAGGCTGGCGTAGGGAGGAATCCACTTCCAAGTTCATTCAGATTATTGGCTGATTTCAGTTCTTTATGATTGCAGAACTAAGGTTCCCCTGACCTTGCTGGGGGTCAGCTGACTGCTCTCAATTCCTGGAAGCTGCCTACACAACTTTGCCTGCGGCCCCTCCATACGCAGTTTACAACAGGGCAGCTGCCGAATCCTTTAAGGCCAGCAGTAAATCTCCCTCACAGTGAGTCCCTCTCACACTTCAAATCTCTCTGACTTCTCTTGCTCATCTGCTGAAGAAAAACTCTCTACTATAAAGGGAAACCTGCATCATCTCCCTTGTGCCATATAATGTAACATAATCAAGGCAGTGTTAGCTTCTCATATTCAGAAATTCCACCCACACTTAAAGGAGAGGGTTCTATACAAGGGTAAGTACCACTGGAGGAGGGGCAATTTTTGAAATTTTGCCCACCATATATGCTATGTTGTATGAACAGAGATACATTATCATAACATCCTGGTACATTTTTTAAAAACTGGTAATAGAGCATACTTCTAGGGTGACCCTTTATTTTTTAATTAGTGTGTTTAAATATGCAAGAAGAGCGTCTGACAGGCTATATAAGCAGTTCACAGTGCTTATCCCTGGAGAGTGAGAATAAGTCTCTCACCATAAGCACTCACTGTCCTTAAAATTAAAAAGAGGGAAAAGAACAAGAAACTGACCTTTCCACTTTGTTTTTCATCTTTTTAAATGCAAATTTTAAACTCCTGTTTTTTCCTCCACTTTATTTCAGCTCACCAGTAATGCAACAGAGTCAAGTAAAATCACTTATTCCCTTTTCTCCATGATTTTATAGCTATTTCCTTATGAATCATCCTCGAGTTCTCACACCACACTTCCCTCGATTCTCCCCTAGATGCCCTGTTTACAAGGCTCTGTCTTGTTGGTCCCAAAGGCAACAAGGGCTTCTCAGCTCTCTGCAAACCATACTCTTCCACACTATGGACTCAACACCATCATTTTTATCAAGTCAGATAGGACTCTCTTACTTTTTTCTGCCCCAGAAAGGAAAATAAACCTTCAGAAAACCCTCCAATTTAAAGAAAACCCTTGTGCTATGGCCAGGCATAACTGCACAAACCATGTTTGCAGCAGTAAATTGGATTAGCTGAATACTGTACAATAAATGAGTTAGAAATCCAAGCAGTAGATGCACTGATACTTTGTTGTAAAATTCATGTGTCAAGAAGTCTTTGACAAGCTGCATTTCCATACTTAAATTGAGCAATGGATTGAAGCCTGAAAAAAAAAGCAAAGGGAATGTATTCTTCTGTTGTCTCTTAAATCATGTTACCCACTGATAGTATTTTCCCAAGGAAAAAGCAATCCCTCAAATATAAAGATTGTAAGCCAAGGAAACAAGCTCTAATTAAATCAGTTATGTTGCATTGTATCATGTGAACAATGTGTGTCTGAAGCAATCTTTCCGTGGAAAAATTAAATTAAGTATATTTATAATTCAAAGGTATACAAACATAGGCTACCTCATACATTGTCTGCATTTGTTCAAAACCAGCTCTGAACTTAAATATAATGGATTCCTGGCTGGAGTGAGAGATTCCAAAGAGATTTTATAACATAGTTAAACTTCATCCTGATTTCTAACAGCCTCTCAAGCTAGAGAAACTCTGGAATTAGTGGTCTTTTGTGCATCAGTAGCAACTCTTGCCCTGATTATCTACTCTTATAGTTTCAATAATAATTTTCTCATGTGCCCTGGTATCCCCCATCTTTAACTGCCCACAGCAAGCCTAGATGGCTGCACATTTCTTGAAAGCACCATAGCAACATAACATATCCATCAAAGGCAGTGTTAGCAAAGAAGACCTGGTCACCTTGAGTAACTTCCCTAGCTGCTTACGAAGCCTGGGAATAAGGAACATTTTTTACTGTGTTAGCAGCCTGTGATTTCTGTTGCTGTTGTTACTGTGATGCAGATTTTTTTTATTTAAAAATGCATGCTTCATCTTTAGAAAAATCTCTTATTAAATCTTTCAAAGAACTGAGGAAACATACATTATACTGTACATTATCATGTGAATGTGTTTCTTAAAAGCCAAAAGCACTACATATGCTTTAAAAGTTATCAATATTCCTAGTGTTTACTTCTGAAATATGTTGGATGCTAAGCAAAGTTGACTTTGCTAGTTTTCTAGTTAACTAGTTGTCTAGTTTGAATGTGTTCACAAATACTTCCCTCAATACTTAATTCATTATGAGGGATTGAAGAACTGAGTTTGGATAATTGTATAATGTCCCTTCAGGGTATATAACTAGTAAAAATGAATCACAAAGAAGCCAAAAGATATAACCATTGCAAGAAAATAAAGCAAACAGCAGAATGAACCATGTGTTTTAATTATTAAAGTTCCATTTCTCATGTCAAATGAAAATTTAAATAATAGCAACCAACTTTCTTAAACAGCACAAAATCGGGATAATAAAGGTGCCATTGAATTAGTTGAGGTAATAGCTAATTATTACCTAGCTGCTTTAAGAGTAAAAATCTGAAATCTCAGTGGGTTATCACAGAAGACACGTATTTCTCATTAATGTTCAGGTAGTAATGGAGAGTAAGAACCCCGTGCAGTCATCCAGGGACCCCAGGCTGATGAAGGCTCTGTCATCTCCAACTACTAGCTGCCAAAGTTGCCCTAAGGGTAAACATCCAGCCAATAGATGGAGCAAAAGGGGAGTGGAACATCACAGGGAAAGTGTTTATGGGACAGTACTCTCATCCACATCCCACTGGCCTGAACTCAGTACTATAGTCACACCTAAACACAAGTGAGGCTGGAGAACGTGGCCTAGCTATGTGCCAAGGGCTAGGTGGACTGCGAGCCAGTTTCAGTTTACAAATGCACTCTTAACTCCCATCCAAAAAAATAAAAAAAATAAACATCAAAAGAATTTAAATTTCTCTTTTAAACAGAGCAATTTAGTCTGGCTTTTCTAGGGCTTCCAATTTTCCAAGCCATGTGAACCCCAATTCTTGTTCTTATTGGGCGGTATATGTCCATTCATAGGGCATTCAATAAAAGAAGTAACAGAAAATATGGAAATAAAGGGCGGAACAGAAAACTTATGCAATTTAGTGCTCAGAAGTATGTGGGCCAACTTGATTTGCTAAGCCACAGTCTGTGCTTCTGGAGAGTGGAAGAAGGGGTAGTTCACAATCCACAAACCAATTTGTGTTGTTTCTGCAACACTGCAAAAGTACGACTCATGAATATGCTAATAAAATTGCAATGAGAGTTTTGGCACTATTTCATCACCTCAACTAGATTAGAGAGTAATAACACTCGGGTTTACATAACTTCAGAAACTGCTGTGGTCGTAGAAAAAAAATGAATCTGCGATATTTATAATGTAACAAAAATTACACCCATGCTACAATCAAATAACAATAATTATTTTACATGTAAGTAATAGTTTGCAGTGCACGCGTGTGCACGCGTGCACACACACACACACACAATAATTCACTATTAAGTTCATTCACTGTTTTTGATATGTCTGTTTTCTGGTGTTTATATGAGTATATACTTG
Organism: Myotis brandtii; assembly: GCF_000412655.1. Lineage (NCBI taxonomy): Eukaryota > Metazoa > Chordata > Mammalia > Chiroptera > Vespertilionidae > Myotis > Myotis brandtii. The sequence goes on along the minus strand of NW_005366245.1, from coordinate 2,886,843 downwards.
TGAATGGGTTTGCATCTCTATGCCCACTTCCAAAGATAGAAAAGAGATTTAAAAAGGCAATATTGGGAGGGGAAAAAATTTGGTAAAGCAGGAAACTCTTCCAGAAGCATTTAGCCCTTTTCTTTGATTATTAATTAGGGTTCTAAGAACAGAAAAGGAGCCCTAGCTGGTTTGGTTCAGTGGATAAAGTGTCAGCCTGTGGACTGAAGGGTCCTGGATTCAATTCTGGTCAAAGGCACGCACCTCAGTTGCAGGCTCCTCTCCAGCCTGGTCGGGATGCGTGCCAGAGGCAACCAATTGATGTGTCTCTCTCACACCAATGTTTTTCTCTCTCTGTCTCTCCCCCTCCCATTCTCTCTAAAAATCAATAGAAAAATATCCTCAAGTGAGGATTAAAAATAAATTAATAAAATAAAATAAATTAATAAACTTTAAAAGAACAGAAAAGGACACAGAAAAAATCTATTCTTACCTTTAAATGCCAATTATGAATGTAATAGTCAAGTTATGTCCTGGGACTCTGGAACTACCCCATGAATTCAAGCCTATTTAAGAGTTCACGAGTACATAATTTTCAGATAGTGACCTACTCCACAAGTAGGAAACCATATAAAGGCCAAAAGAGTAGAGATTAACTGAAAAGTCTTCAACAGCTTCATTAAGCAGCCCAAGCCACAAAGAAGTGTCTGAACATTATTCTGCAAATGGCATCCAAAGTGCCAATATCCCCGAAATATGGAAAATATGCTAGGGCCCCAACTTCCCAGCAAGTGTTCTCATTAGGACCTACAAAAAGTAAAAGAAGATATGGGGAATAAGAACCCACGGGCTCAAGGATTTGGAGTCCTCTCTGATCCCTAAGGGATGAGAATGCTGCTGGGTTCATACTCAGAGGACAGGGCTGATTTTCTCATCGTGGTTCCCAGGCTCATTATAAGAAAAGAAAATTTGTTTAATCAAGAGAGAAGAAATATTTTTCCAGAATAGTGAGTAGTGACCTTGTTTATTAAGATATATGTAACTGCTAAATACTTTCATACACATTATCTCAAATAATGGCATCCATCGCTCAGTGTAAGGCTAGGCATCCACTACTGTATTTGGGATAAATATCCCAAAATGATGAAATTATAAGGCTATTTATACAAATCCTCTATCCTTTTGGTGTGTAAAAAAAAATTTTTTTAAATGTGGCCAACTCCAGTGATACTTTTAGAGTATCCCTGACCTAGAATGCCTTCATTTTTAGGGCAATTAAATAGTTAAGTAAAGAAAATGATTTTGCTTTGACATCCAAGAAGAAATAATTCATTCTAACTCTATATAAAGTGTTATTTTATTTGGGATCCTACATATGTATACTGTGTGTGCATGTGTGTGTATGTATGTGTGTATATACACACACACAATCATAGAAGAAAAATGAAACTGTCAAATTAAAAATTATCTTTGAATTGGTATGTATTGTGAATTCTGTGCTTACTTTGATCCCAAATACACACCTGATTGTCTTTGGTGATATGGTGTCATAAGTAAGCTCTAGGCTGGGACTTCAGTTCTTGATCAGTCTTTTTTTTTTAATTTGGTAAAGAATAACTCAATAATGTCAACAATCCCCTCAGCTCTGCAATTCTGACTCTCTGTCTTTGTTTTGACAGGCAGAGACCTGGCCTCTGTGGCCATAACATATCTCTACATCGCCTAAGATTTATTCTGCAAAGCTACAAAACTATCTCTTCTATGCTCTATTCATTTCATAGGATAATCTAGGGACATAAGTCTTCCTATTACACTTGATTATCTGAAATAATGGGGTAAATATTAGATTAATTCAGGGAGCCTATAATCTAGATAAAAAGACATTAGGAAGAAAATAAAGACATGGTACCAGAAAGGATCATTTCTATAAAGAATCATTTTTAGTTTCTTTACAGACCCATTTCATTGGACCAAAGCTTTTTGTGGCTTGGTATCAAAAATGACTTCAAGAAATAAAGATAGAAAATTAAAACTTCAAAAACTACTGAAGGTAAAAGAACAGTCTCAGGTGGAAAGCAACATAGAGAAATTCAGATATATGAAAGAGTAGAATTTTTATATATTTACAAAGCAAACTAAAGGATTCATTAGAAAGAACTTTTAGTTCAGGCTGGATCATAAATAAGTAGCAGATTTTTATTCTAATTAACACTTTTTGAAAAGCAGAGAGAGTAAATGCAATTTGATTTAATATGGCCACCTAGATTATTTATACCATGTTATGGTAGTTAACTCTTTTGGTGTGAACTCCTTTTAGAATATAATGAAAGCTATGGACCCTCTCTCTAGAAAAATACACAGGCATGTGATTTTGCATATAAATTCAGGACCCTACTGGGCCATGAACCACAAGTTAATAATTCCTGATTTACAATGCTATAGTCCTATTTATAAAGTACCCTGGTTCTTGCATCAGAAAAGTCTGAATTTGTAGGGTTATTTACATAAATTTGCATACTCTATTCAATCTGCTCTACCTCTATGTTTATAAGATAATTATTTAGTCTAACCTACTATGATAGTATTCAAAATCAATATCCATGACATGATATACATAAAATCTTTTAACCGATTTTTAAGCCAATCAATTTAATCACATCTCAAAACCAAGGCATAGCTAGGAACCCTCTGTCTGACATGAAGACTGTTGCTCTATGGGCTTTCATATAGTGGAGCCAGGCACACCCTAGCTTGTATCACCTCAAAAATGTCCCAGCCCCTTCCTAATGCTGCCTGTACCCATCCTGTCCTAGAACATGATCAAACTGTCCTTGGTAGTTTATTTACTAACCATCAAAGCTAGTCTTTCATTACCTTTAGAATGTAATGGTTATTTTATGAAGACTCATTAAATTTAATGAGATACAGCCATGTTTATGGCTAGCTCATAAAAGGAGTAGGGGTGGGGGAAGAACTCATCTTCAAATGACTTTTGCTTCTGTGGAGTACCAAAAATAAAATGTCAGCCATTGCACTATATTCAGAGCGAGGCGCTTCAGAATTCAGAAGTCATTCCCAAGAGTCCAAATGATTAGAATCATTATGGCTAATGTTCTTATTACAACCTGGTCTTGTTAAACAGTAAACTCATACAATGGACTATTATTCAGCCACAAAAAAAGAAGGAAATCTTGCCATTTTGAACAACATGGATGGACCTTGAGGTCATTGTGTTACGTGAGATAAGTGAGATAGAGAAAGACAAATAGTGTATGATCTCATTTATATGTAGAATCTAAAAAAGCCAAACTCATAGAAACAAAGAATAGATTGGTGGTTTAGGGGCTAAGAATTGGGGAAATGAAGAGATGTTGGTTAAAGGGTACAAACTTTCAGTTATAAGGTGAATAAATTCTAGGATGGTGACGATAATGAATAATACTGCATTGCTTACTTGAAGTAGCTAAGAGAGTAAATCTTAAAGTGTTCTCACCATAACAACAAACAAAAATGGAAATTATGTGAGATTAAGGGTGTGTCAACTAATATATTGTGAAATGATTATTGTAGTAATCATTTCACAATATATACATATATAAAATCATCACAATTTATACCTAAAACTTACACAATGTTATGTGTCAATTATATCTCAATAAAGATGGAAAAAAACAATAACAGTGATAGCACAGTAACAACAACATCAATAATAACAGGTCCCAGTCAGTTATTGTGTCCTTACTTCATGTCAAGCATTATTATGGGCACATTTCATATTATCTCAATTTATTTATGCCATGTCACAAAGCCAGTAGATGCTACATTTCCATGTGCAATCTGGAGCCTGAATACAGTCTAAAGTTTGTAAGATGGGACATGGTACCTCATAAAAGCCCCATAGGAAGAGCAAAAGAGTAGGCCGCTATCCCAAATTAGACCAAAACCTAAGAAGGGAATCAGATCCACTCATAGGGGTGAGTTCTACCTTGTAATTTTATGGCCAGATCTCATAGTTGAAGTATCTTGTCTTAAAGGCATCCAGCCTGCCAAGTGTGGCCAAGAGCTGAAAAGTACTGGCCAAGCCTGACCAGTGTGGGTCAGTGGTTGAGTGTCAACCTATGAACCAGGAGGTCACGGTTCAATTTCTGGTCAGGGCACATGTCCGGGGTTGTGGGCTCAATCCCCATAGGGGACAGGCATTGATGTTTCTATCTCTCTCTCTCTCTCTCTCTCTCTCTCTCTCTC
>NW_005366245.1:2879276-2882355 GCF_000412655.1 Myotis brandtii | reverse complement strand
AGAGAGAAAGAAAGAAAGAAAGAAAGAAAGAAAGAAAGAAAGAAAGAAAGAAAGAAAGAAAGAAAGAAAGAAAGAAAGAGAGGAAGAAAGAAAGAAAGAAAGAATACTGTCCAAGAACCATTTAAGTAGAATCTGAACACATGGAATTTGGAAAGAGGACTTGCTGCCTCTGTGGTCCTTCAGGTTGGAATTGATATCTTTAGCTGTCAGCAGTGATTGAAGACCATAAATCACTTGCAGCCCTTATATCAGATTTTCAGTTTTATCATATTTAATTAATGAGAATTGAATTCCATGTTAGAAAACATGAAAATTCCAGATTCTGAATGATGGGCATACTCGTTACATTGTCTTAATTTTGTCATTATAGAGAAAAAAATTCCCTGGGCCCTGAATTAAGCTATTTGTCTGACTACCTTGCTTGTCTTCTCTTAAATATTCTTTTTTATTAATGCTGTCCCAGAGGCTCTGTCCAACTTCACAGGCACTCAAAGGCAAGGCTGTTTGGAAGGCAGAACAGGGAACTTCCATTGCTCCCTGAGTCCAGGTTCACTCCACCAAAAAATCTTCCAGTGCATAATAAATATTGAATACCTTGAAAATGGAAATATTTCTATTATATAATTATTTCTAAATACAATTTTAATTAATTCTAAATATAAGCTTATGAGAAGATTGTCCCTACAATCTGTGGCCTGCAAGTGTCCAGCAAGTTGCATTTCAGAGGCCAGGCAGAAGAATAAGCTGAATGAAGAAAGACTAGAGCAGAATGTGTACTTTTCCCTTCAAACGATTTAGTCTGGCCTACATGGAGAAAGCAGGTTACTGATGAAACAAATAGAAAACAATACAGTGCTGAGGTATAGAATCTAAATAACAAATTGTCCCAGTCACCAGAAAAAAAAAAGGAAAAGTGGCTCTAAATAGGATACTTATTTGAAAATGTCTATTCCTAAAGGACATCCAAAGTTACCTCTTGTCAGGGTTTTGTTCTGGGGGCTCTCATGTGAGCGAATATTATGGAATTAACAATCTACCAGTCAATGTGCTAGGAAAGAGGTTTCTCTCTAGGAGCAACGGAGTCCCATAAGAAACTGTCCCACAAATCCTTTTCTTCAGGAGCCATAAGGGATTGTTCAGTAAAATACTTTTCCAGGTACAAATAGGCATCCCATGATTTGCTCTTACATCTCACTTAGTTGCCAAAAAAGAACTTCCTAATAGTAGAGATCAGGCAGGTCTTTACATTTGGTAGTATTTACTGTTACCACACTATGGGACAGTATTGAGTAAACAACACTAATGTAGCATCATACTCAACACTTGTTTATTAAAGTGTTCCATGAGATAAGTATAAAAGTTCATTGTTTTTAGAATCAGAGTAGCTCTGTACATTTCTTAGACCCTTTCCTTCTATCACATCAAACTATGTGAAAGACAATAGATACAAATGAAAATTAAAGTGTCTGTACTTGTAAAATGATGTGTGATATGTTTCATGAAAGCAGCATGGTACAGCAGTTAAATTTAGAGTCTGAGTTTGAATCCAGACTAATACCTCTGTTAATCTTAGTCAAGTAAGTAACCTCTCTGAGCCTCAGTGTCCTTATCTGTAAAATGGGGATCAATACCTACTTCTAAGGGTTATTGAGAGAATTATATTAGATGTTGTAAACTATGTAAAGCTGTGTAAAATATGTTACACAGTGCCTGGTGCATAGCAAGCACCCAATAAGTGACAAACATTATTAAAATTGGGGAAAATAAAACTTTAAAATTATGTTTACAAAAAGTTACTTTTACCATTCCAAGAAATAAGTTAGAATCTCTAAGGAAACTTTAAAAGGTAAGGTAAGCTTGTCTATGCTTATTTAGATGAAGTTGAGTACAAGTCTATTTCTGTTTTAATGCAGTAATCTAATTAACCTTTGCCAATATTAAAATGACCTTGAATTGGTCTTGTAACCTCAAATGCTTCATGTTGTTGACTTTAAACAGTCTTTTTGGGGTGGTCAGAAATAGCATCTGGTGAAATGGGCAAAAGGTCAAATTCATTTACTTTGTAATAAATAGCAAATATATTTTGCATTAGCTGCTTACAAATAGGAAGAAATGCATAAATTCATTTGTCAAAGCAAGACGGTACAATATTACATAAGGAATTTAGAATAAATCAAAAAATCCAAAAAGATCCAACATTGATTTTTGGTCTCATGCCACTTATTTTATACCAAGAAGTGATTAAATTATTCATTTTTATAAACTAAAGAAATACATTTCCAGCTAACATTAAAATGAAGTAAAGATGAATCTAATTAAACAACACTGATTTATCATCATAAACATTCCTGTCTCTGGCAGAGAAATCACTGAGCTACAGTGAAAGGGAAAAGATAAATGTAGCTTATAAAATGTCAGACTGTACAACTGTATGATTTCAAAAAGTCTTTCTTATTTTACAAATGTTTATGCTTCAAAAACCAAAACTCTAATGGCATCTTCCACTTTATCCACAAACTTTAGGGTAAATAACTCAAAAAATAGCCTATTTTACCAACAGAACTACATTGGGAAGATTAGTTTTTCAAAGAGAATCCCAACCATGAATAACATTATATTGTTTAACAAAAATCAGTAAATAATATAACCCTATCTAATACAAATGTTTATGCTTCAAAAACCAAAACTCTAATGGCATCTTCCACTTTATCCACAAACTTTAGGGTAAATAACTCAAAAAATAGCCTATTTTACCAACAGAACTACATTGGGAAGATTAGTTTTTCAAAGAGAATCCCAACCATGAATAACATTATATTGTTTAACAAAAATCAGTAAATAATATAACCCTATCTAATTGTTGTACCTCTTATTGAAATATTGGTAGGGGCCAAACCGGTTTGGCTCAGTGAATAGAGCGTTGGCCTGCGGACTGAAAGGTCCCAGGTTCGGTTCCGGTCAAGGGGGCACATCCCCAGTAGGAGGTGTGCAGGAGGCGGCTGGTCGATGTTTCTCTCTCATCGATGTTTCTAACTCTCTAGCCCTCTCCCTTTCTCTCTGTAAAAAATCAATAAAATAT
>NW_005366245.1:2873306-2878246 GCF_000412655.1 Myotis brandtii | reverse complement strand
AGAGAATCATTGATCAGCTGCCTCCTGCACACCCCTCACTGAGGATCAAACCTGCAAATGGGGCATGTGCCCTTGACCGGAATCAAACCTGGGACCCTCAGTCCACAGGCCAACACTCTATCCACTGAGCCAAACCGGCTAGGACTTGGTAGGTTTTTATCAGATTATTCTTATAGCAGGTTTTCTATCCATTCATGTAACTCTAAGCTGAATTTCATTGGTATGTAGTAATAATCATAATTACTCTTGATGCAGCAGAAGTAGCCATATCTTTTTATTTACATTCATCAACTTAATGTCTATTTTCATTTCAAAAGGACACCAATAGGAGGGCATAAAAGCATTCAACTATACTGTTAATATGTGTGCAGTCCAGGGTCTTTTTTCTAAATGAAATCAAGTTCAAACAGCTGCCTGTCCAGCATTGTTAAGAAAGATTTGTAAAGCATCTCCTTATTGAAAATATAACCAGCGTCTCCCTCTTCCCTGTAATAATTGTTAAGCTATTTAGTCAATATTTGGCTTCTGTGCGTAGTTATCCACATTATGCAGAAGCACTTTATGCCTGGAGTGATCATGTAAGGCCATCACTCCACCTTATATTCCACTAAGCTCAAATGTTTACCTCTGCAGCAGGCTCATTCAGTTATTATTTATATCCGTTATCAGTTTCAAACTGATCATTCCAGTCCCTCAGTTATTAATTTTTTTATTGCACCTCAGATCATGGTCCATTTTTCAAGTGGTGTGTCAGAGCCTAAATCGTTTCTTTCTGCAAAAACTCAAGTCATAAATGCCAACTATTTGTAGTGCATTATCATTTGTAATGTCCTAATTATTTTTCCATAATCAATAACATCAAGTCCCTTTTCTTGGGGACTTTCTGTTTGTTTACATTTTATTCTACACATGTCAGTTTCCATCAAAAGCAAAACCAATTTTCTTGTCCTGCATCTGCTCTCAAGACAACCTTAATTCAACATAAATTTATTTGTGTTTGCTACCTAGTTAGACCCAGTTTGTTATGTTGATATAATCCTAGGGCCAAACACATCTTGCTCTGTAAAACAAGACTTAAGATACTCAGAATGCTACCTAGAAGATGGCCATGGTGACTAGAGGCGGCGTTTTATTTCATTGTTGTTATTTTTGCAGAGGTCTCTGTTTATGATGTGATGCATTTGGGCCTAAGCACATTAGCTGCATTATTCATTGGGTACATTTGTCAGAACATGCATGTGTATAAAGAACTAATGATCCATATTAAATTAATGGCGCTATAAAAAAGAAAAATACTCCATACAAGCAGCTATGTCAGAAACTACAGACTTTGATAAACCATAGAAAGGACCTAATCAGATGAAGCATTGGACTGTTCTATCTCCAAAATTACATTTCTAGAAATATACTTGTACACAATGTTGGTTTTATTAAAACAAATTAATTCAGTCATTAAGGAATCATAAGGCAAGTGTCTCATAAGTCAGGACCTCCAGTGTAACAAATTGATTAAATGACTGTGTAATAGTCTCTTTAAACAAATCTAGTGTAACAAGTTAATAGATCTGCTCAATTACCATGCTGGGGTGATGAGGATGTGGGCGACTCTCTCATTAAATCTGAGAGATTGTTCTTAGTCTTTTCCTCTTTTTTCTCTCTTCTTCTGTAAGGGCTGTGTTTTGTTTTGGATTTGAAGTTTATTTTTAGGCCTCTGGAAATTGACTGTTCTAATGGCAATTAAAAATAAAAAACTAAATTTGATGCTGCTGACTTCTCCCGTGTGTTTGTCAGCTGCTGTTTCAGATGGTTTTCTCCCCCCACACCCCACACCTCAAACCTAGGCATTGGCTGAAGGGATGTGGTCACCAGCACCACCACCCCCTCAGGCCTGGTACCTTGAAATAGCAGTGGAACCCCTCGGATTGGGCTACAGCTTCCCCTAGTTAAGCAAACATAGCAAAGCAATCTAACCAGGGAAAAGGGCTGCTCCCGGGAGGGAAGGAGGAAGGGGTGACCCCCGGCAGAGGGCATCTAAGTTTCTTCTGAATCCAGAGCAAAAGGAGATGTCACTATTTAGCCATGGGCTCATTTCAGCAGAAAGTTCCACCCCCGCACCCCACCCCCAGGCTTCTACACGGGAGAAGGAAATTTGCCTGCAAGTCCCAGGCCCTCCTGGCTCCCTAGGCCTTGTTCACTCCTTCTCAGCCTCCCCACGGAGAGGGAAGAGCATCTCACAAGGTACTCCAGGTGGGACGGGCTCCCCTCAGCCTAGTGAGAGCTGAGAAGTGCCCTTGATGGGGGCCCGGGGAGAGAATGGTTTCAACCACAACCCTCCGTTGACATTTCTCTCCGAATGTGGAGATCCTGGAACCCCAAAGATGGAGGCCAGACCCGGGGAGAGAATGATTTCAACCACAAACCCTTGGTTGACATTTCTCTCTGAATGTTGAAATCCGGGAACCCCAAAGATGGAGGCCAGACCCGGGGTTCTGGAAGCTTTCCCTCTCCTAGCTCCCAAGATGCCTCTTCGGGCTGGTTCTGGGGGTAGGACAGGCCGAGTAACTTCCAGGTTCTTGCCTTTTCGGAGATGTTGATGCCCAAGACACCCTACAGCCCACGGCCCTGGGAGAAAAATCTATCACCCCACTGCCATTTTGTTAAGTGTTTGCTCCTGCGATGTGACCCTGCCACTTTATCTGTTGGTTTTTATTTTCTGAGTGCATGTTGCCCATATGTTACTCTAATAGTTGCTATAATTCTTGAGCAATGGGGCTCGTATTTTACGGGGCTGAATTAAAAAGAATGCACTTTAATAAAAACCTGAGCAATACACTAATGGCCTGACATTGATGTATTTGCATAGAGATGAATTATACGGGCCTGCTTGACACGACTTTTAATAAATGATTGAGGAGGTTATTATAAGGATGCACTTCGGTGTGTGTTAACAGGTTATTTTAGTGCATCTGTAGCCAACACTGGGAGCAATACAGTCCCGCTTACAGTTGCAGGGTACTTTTTTTTTGGTCTCATATCTTGTGACATTTATTAGGACCGCTCCGTCCCCATTTTACGGTCGCAAACTACATTTTATTAACCATTAGTAATGTTCACTGTGAATGCAATCGGGGAAATAAAAAAGAAAAATGAAGCCACCCCCTCCACCCTTACACCCCTCCCGACCTTAGCCAGCAAGGTGGTCAGTGAGGAGCGTCCGGCACCCGGGAGCCTCATTGGGAGGTCGCGGGGGCAAAGGGGCCGCTCTCTGCTCCCAGGACCGCGGCCACCCGCTGCCTGCAGAGCAGAGGCGAGGAGACGCCCTCCAGGGAGAAATCGTCCGCGGAGGTGGAGCCCGGGAGCGCCAGTCCCCCCGAAATCCCCGAGCTCCGACTCTTCCGACGCGGCGGCCGCGAGGGTGGATTCAAACGCCGGTGGCCCGCGCCTCCGCCTGTCCCGTTGGAGTTTCTGGCCCCATGGGCAGTGCTTAGTGCCCAGGGCGATCTCAGTGCGCCTGGAAGATGCGGTGGGGACGGCATAGAAAGGACCTAATCAGATGAAGCATTGGACTGTTCTATCTCCAAAATTACATTTCTAGAAATATACTTGTACACAATGTTGGTTTTATTAAAACAAATTAATTCAGTCATTAAGGAATCATAAGGCAAGTGTCTCATAAGTCAGGACCTCCAGTGTAACAAATTGATTAAATGACTGTGTAATAGTCTCTTTAAACAAATCTAGTGTAACAAGTTAATAGATCTGCTCAATTACCATGCTGGGGTGATGAGGATGTGGGCGACTCTCTCATTAAATCTGAGAGATTGTTCTTAGTCTTTTCCTCTTTTTTCTCTCTTCTTCTGTAAGGGCTGTGTTTTGTTTTGGATTTGAAGTTTATTTTTAGGCCTCTGGAAATTGACTGTTCTAATGGCAATTAAAAATAAAAAACTAAATTTGATGCTGCTGACTTCTCCCGTGTGTTTGTCAGCTGCTGTTTCAGATGGTTTTCTCCCCCCACACCCCACACCTCAAACCTAGGCATTGGCTGAAGGGATGTGGTCACCAGCACCACCACCCCCTCAGGCCTGGTACCTTGAAATAGCAGTGGAACCCCTCGGATTGGGCTACAGCTTCCCCTAGTTAAGCAAACATAGCAAAGCAATCTAACCAGGGAAAAGGGCTGCTCCCGGGAGGGAAGGAGGAAGGGGTGACCCCCGGCAGAGGGCATCTAAGTTTCTTCTGAATCCAGAGCAAAAGGAGATGTCACTATTTAGCCATGGGCTCATTTCAGCAGAAAGTTCCACCCCCGCACCCCACCCCCAGGCTTCTACACGGGAGAAGGAAATTTGCCTGCAAGTCCCAGGCCCTCCTGGCTCCCTAGGCCTTGTTCACTCCTTCTCAGCCTCCCCACGGAGAGGGAAGAGCATCTCACAAGGTACTCCAGGTGGGACGGGCTCCCCTCAGCCTAGTGAGAGCTGAGAAGTGCCCTTGATGGGGGCCCGGGGAGAGAATGGTTTCAACCACAAACCCTTCGTTGACATTTCTCTCTGAATGTTGAAATCTGGGAACCCCAAAGATGGAGGCCAGACCCGGGGTTCTGGAAGCTTTCCCTCTCCTGGCTCCCAGATGCCTCTGCGGGCTGGTTCTGGGGGTAGGACAGGCCGAGTAACTTCCAGGTTCTTGCCTTTTCGGAGATGTTTTCCGTCTCTGACCTCGAAGCTCGAGCTAAACCTCAGGGAGGTGGGGACGCCCCGGGGAGCGGACTCTGCCCTGGACACTCGGGTTTCATTCCTCAGCGAAAACGCACGGTCACTTGCCTCCAGGGCAGCTCTGGGGACCGCTGGGCCGAGGCTGGAGTGGGCCTCCCGTCGAGGGTGGGACTCCGTGGGGGGAAACATCAGTGGGGGGACTCCCGTGGGGGAAACTCCCGTGGGGGGACTCTG
>NW_005366245.1:2865803-2871453 GCF_000412655.1 Myotis brandtii | reverse complement strand
CACTGGTCAGGGGGCCGGGGCCTGGGGTGGAGCCCGCCTCAGGCACGAGGGCTGGGGCCAGGGCGTGGCGACCAGCATCCTGAATCCCAAACAGACTTCGTTGGCTGCACTCAGTAAGGAATTTGCCAAAAGGCAGAGCCGGGACCAGAGGAGGAAATTCGGTGCCCGCCACTTGCGAACTCTCCAATCCCTTGTCAGCCCTTAAAGAGAACAGAGAACGTGGGAGCGAGAGTCTGAGGATGCGCGGAGATGAGTGGCTTGAGACTCGCCGTCCAGTGGCAGGATTTTAGCTCAATCTAACCCGGGGAGGGTGGCCCAGGGAGAACACGAGGGACGGGGTCCAGGCCGTCAGGAACGGCAGGACGGCGAGGGCAGAGGCACCGGTACCCTGCCCGGGGCCCCGCCATCTCTGTTCCTCTGTGGGTGGTGCGCTTCCCCCACAGGTGGGATGTGCGAAGCAGCCGCCCCACAGGCACCCGCTCTGGGCTTAACGCCCTCAATAGGGTAGAAAAGCAAACCCATCCTGTGGCGCTGAGGGCCTCCGTGCCCGCCTCGCCCACGCAGCGGGTCACCGTGACACCCACCCTACAGACGCGCTCCGGCTCCTGTCCCCTCTGCAGCCCTGGACTCAGGACTCAGAGTGCGGACTGGAGAGAGGCCCCAGCCTGAGCCTAGATATGGGATTCCCCTGTGATGAGCCCCGCTCGGAGCAAATGCGAATGACGCCGGCAAGCAGCGTTCTTTAACTCGTCTTCCCATGTAATCAAGATGAATCCCAGTTTGCCTCGTTGACCTCTGTGATCACAGGCAGCCTCAGTCCCCCAAGCTCCGCAACTCTTCTTTCCAGGTCCTTGTGGAACCAGAAGGACCTCTGAGAGCTCCCCCACCTCTAGGCCCTGCAGGGAGGCCCCTGTCTCCTCACCGGAGCAGAAATTTCTGCAAGTCCCAAGCCAGGCACAGCCTCTCCCGTGTCTGTGGGTGGGACCTCAGTGCACATTCCACACTTGGACTTAGGAACAGTTGATGAGCCCCGCTCGGAGCAAATGCGAATGACGCCGGCAAGCAGCGTTCTTTAACTCGTCTTCCCATGTAACCAAGATGAATCCCAGTTTGCCTCGTTGACCTCTGTGATCACAGGCAGCCTCAGTCCCCCAAGCTCCGCAACTCTTCTTTCCAGGTCCTTGTGGAACCGGAGGGACCTCTGAGAGCTCCCCCACTTCCAGACCCTGAAGGGAGGCCCCTGTCTCCTCACGGGGCAGAAATTTCTGCAAGTCCCAAGCCAGGCACAGCCTCTCCCGTGTCTGTGGGTGGGACCGCAGTGCACATTCCACACTTGGACTTAGGAACAGTTGTCCCAGTTCAGGACGTCTTTCCGCACAGATAGGAGCCTTCTGGAAGGGAGGAGGCCGAGTTCCCTCCTTCTCTGCTCTTTCACAGACCCCCCCCCACACACACACACACACACTTGTGCCTCTATCACAGGAAAACAGCTCCTAAAAGGGAAGCGAGTTTTCTGCCCGGCTAAATAGGACCAAGAAAAATAAGAAAATCCTTACTTTGGCTGTGGAACTGAGGCCCGCGGGTCGCCACCACTCCCCGGTGAAGGACTCCCCAGTTTTGAGGGAGGGAAGGCACGTGCACAGTGCTTTCTTAGGCTGTCCTGATCGCTAAGGGACAGTGGGGTGGCTGTGGCTGTACTGAAAAAAAAGGGAGTTGAAAATGAAATCATTGTAAGTGGAAGACCTTGTTCCCCTTTGGGGGAAAGGAGAGGTATTGCTAGTTTTATGATTTTATTTAAGAGGCCTGGTCTGGACTTATTCATTCCTCCTGCCTTCTTGGACCCTAGGTTTTTTTCATGACCCTCTCTGGGGGGTGGGGGGAATATTTTTAAAACCTTCTTGGAAATAGAAGTGGTCATTAGTCATTGCCTTTTGCAGAGGCTAATTGGGAAGAGAACACAAAGATTATGAACGTCTAAACTCCCTCTTGTTCTAGGAAGAAAGAGAGTGGACTAAAGAACATGGATTAACTGTAACCTTGGCCAATAGGTGAAGGGGGACTTGACTTCAGCCTCACCACCACCACCTGCTGCAGCTTCTGTTGTAGGCTTCTCAGACCTCACAGACCTCCAGCAATCAGTTCACGATGAAGGCTCTCTGAAGATGCACAGGTCTCCCCACAATGCATCCAGACGCCTCAGGTACCGAAACAGATGGAAGGGTGGGCAAGAGAAATGCTTCCAATTCTTGGAGATAGAATCCTATCACAGCAGGAAACCACAGCTAAAACATGTAGGAGTTAGTTGTGTTAATTTATATCCTCCCAAATTTTTTGTCCCAAAGAAAATATTGCTGTAAATCTCTGATGGGATCAGTGAAAGCGACATGAATCTCTGCTGCAGTGAGTATTTTAAATAGCCAGTAAGTCTTCCTCTTACTTATTTATTGCTTTTATGCATGATTATAACTCACGTGCTTTGGAGAGTGACACACATTACTACAAATGATGATTATACTGAAGATCTTATTTCAAAGTAACTATGTTGTGAGCTGATAAATGAATGTATTAGAAACCCTTACTCGATCTTCCTTTTTACCCAAAGAAAATCCTTTACATTGAACTCGCCCATTTGCTATTTAAGCTGCACATACTTATTTTTATAAGAATTTATCAGATGTTTACATATCTATTCAGAGAAGAGACCCCTGATAGCTTAGAGATCATTTCTCTGCCTCCAGGCTTAGAAAAGGGAGCCAGCTGCGCTAAAAGTTTATCTCTTTTTTAACTCATCTTCCCATTTAATCAAGATGGATCTCAGTTTGCCAAGCAAATTCAATTCTCTGTAGCTGATCATATTGTGTATGTGTGTGCACACAGGTGTGTGCACTTTCAAGAAGTAGTCCTTGAATACCCTCTATGTGCCAGTCACTGCACAATGTCCTGGGGATACAACGGTAAACTAGAAACATGTGGCCCTTGCAGTTTGACTCTTCTGCGTTTCAGTTTTCCAAAAGGTAGTACAGATGCAGCTCTGCCCAGACTATCACCCACTCTGGCCTTTCAACGCCCTCTGAGGCACTGTACTGAAAGGAGAAGGGAGTGGAGAGAGAGGGAGGCGGGGAGGGTGGGAAGGAGGCAGGCACCTGGAAACCATGATGATCCTTCCAGGTAGAGCATGGACCGCTGGCTGAGATCTCCCTTCACTTTCTGCCTTCCTCTCTATCTCATGGAGATTCGTGACAATGTGCTAACTTCTTATTGTCGTCCATAGCCCCTTTTCTCTTCATCATCGCCTTTATCAGAAGACCTAGGCCGGCACAGCCGCTGGGATTGCTTCCTACACCAGAGGCTATGGAGGCCAAGTCTTCACCTGTATTTGCTATTTTTACTGACTCCATGGTGCGCCGGCTTTTCTCTGCTTCTGGTGTATTATAAGGAATGTGCAAAAGTTAAGTAGAGGAGCCTCCTGCCTATCAACTTCAATGGGCAGGTAATTCCCAAATTCACACTGGAAGGAGCAAGGGCTACAGGAGCTTTTCTCTTAACCAAGAGCCAGCTCTCCTGACTTGGTTTTTTCTAGGAGATTGCTGCCTCCCTTCCTTCTTCATCCCAAGTAGCCAATGGCAGCTTTCTTACATGTCTCTCATGCCCTCTCTCTCCTGCCTTCTTGTCTCCTTGACTCTCTTGGAAACAGTGTCAGTTCTTGGATCTCAAAGGGAAGGTAAAGGGGGCAATTCCAAACACCCAATCCTAACTCTAAGTCCAGGATTCCTTCACTCTTTTGTGCCTTTTTTCTTTTTCTGGGCTTTCCCCTCCTAGCTTTCCCAGCATCCAAACAACCAGAGGAAAGTTGGAAGTGTATCTGTGGCATGTTCTATGGGAAGATAAATAATACTGGCCTGGGAAGCTAGGTGCAGGTTCTTTCTATTTCTGAAATCCCTTCATGGAAAACAACAATATGACATGCTTAGCCAAACTATACATCCATAGTATAGAATACAATCATCACCTTGCACATTGATGTGCCACTTTATGTTTTCTAAAGCCCTTTTGCTTTTGGGTTTCACAACTTTGTGAGGCAGTACTTATGAAAATAATTTCATAGGTAGGGAAATGGAAGATTATCCAAGTTACTTGCCCAACTTCCTAGCAAGAAATAGAAACCAGCTCTAGAGCTCAAGTTTTCTGACCCTAATAAAGTTGGCCAGTGCACCTTTTATACCACATGGGGTCATCCTGTTAGCATTTTCACATGACTAACTAATCGTGAAGTGACATCTTCAAGAATCTTTACCCTCAATGCACTACTCCTTATCCAGAGAACAGAAGTAGGTCTGTTAGATACTGTATTAGTTATTTATGCTGAGTAATAACATACCCCCAATGTAATGGCTTAAAACAACAAACACATTATCTCACACAGTTGCTGTGGGTTTGGAAGCCTGAAGAGCTTAGTTGGGTGATTCTGCCTCAGGACCTCTCATGAGTTTGCAGTCCAGAAATTGGCCAGGGCTGCAGCCATGTAAAGGCTTATTGGAGACTGGAGGGTCTGCTTCCAGAGTTGACTTACACTCCTTGCAAATTAGGACAGATTGTTGGCAGAGGCCTCGATTTTTCACCAAATGGAACTCCGTGTAAGACTACTTGAGTGTCCTCATGACATGGCAGCTGATTTCCCCTCCAAGTGAGCAATGAGAGAGAGAGGGGAAGGGGAGAGAGAGAAACCTGCAACCCAGGTATGTGTCCTTGACCAGCAAGGGCAAGAGTTTTGATCAGTTTAT
Source organism: Myotis brandtii (assembly GCF_000412655.1). Lineage (NCBI taxonomy): Eukaryota > Metazoa > Chordata > Mammalia > Chiroptera > Vespertilionidae > Myotis > Myotis brandtii. The sequence continues at coordinate 2,866,672 of NW_005366245.1, read as the reverse complement.
ATAGGTATTTATTACTGTTGTAGAGGAGCCTACCACTTCTCTAATGTTATGACTTATGTCTATCTTGGCAAAGCCAAAGGAAATGTTAAGGTATAACTGTCCTATATGTTTGGTTATTACAACGGAGCCAGATATATCAAATTGAGGAGGAAAACCAGCACAGCTCTATAGTATAGTTTTATTTTGGAAGGAACATAAATGATGAAAAACTATCAGTCAACGATGAGTTGTTTGGGACCAATCTGCTTGTATAGACCACAGGAAGGCAAGGTTGCTGAAAATCCATTAACTTAGTTATTACCAGATGGACTAATCACCTTCAGACAAGGGGCATCCAACAAGTTTTCATGCCTCCCATCTGAGCCCCAGATGTGGGTCCATGGTTTACAGTAATTCCTCTTGTCATCAGCAGCAGCTTTGACCATGTGCTCAATGCAGTGGCTCAGCTCTTGAAAAGAATTTTGTAAACTTTTTCCTCCCTGGGTTTTTCTTCTTCCCTCTCTGTGCTCTTTACTTGGTCTGTAAAGATTTCTCTAACTTTCTCCCAAATCTAAATGTTCTCAAGTGAATGAGTGGATTTGAAAAATCTTTTATCTTTGCCACAATCAGAAGATCACACAGTGGTGGAGAGCAGACTGTGGGGCCAGAGTATCTGATCCATCAGTGACTGTTATGAGATCTTGGTCAAATCACTCTGCTTCTCTGTGCCTCAGTCTTCTCATCTGTAGTACAAAGATGAAAATTGTACCTATTTTGTAGGGTTGTTGGGAGAATGGAATAAATTACTAGGTTATATATACAAATACAATATATATGCGAAGTTCTTAGAACAATGTAATAATAAGCTATGGAAGTCTTAGCCATTATCA
>NW_005366245.1:2855536-2864464 GCF_000412655.1 Myotis brandtii | reverse complement strand
AATGGCTTTTAAAAAGAGTCATACTGAGAAGAGGAGGAGAACTTTTTTGGAGTATAGTGTGTGCAGTAATAAGGAGGAAATTGAGTGCAGGGAAAGCTATTCAAATTAGCCTAAAATAGAGTTTATACATGAAATCTATCGCTTACCTCTGTTGTTATTACATGATCCCATTGTCAATGGTTAACAAAGGAGTCACTGTCTCTTTAAACTATTCAGTGCTGGGAGTCCCCAAGTGGAATTTCACCGTGTGTGTGTGTGTGTGTGTGTGTGTGTGTGTGTGTGTCCCTCCCCATGATGGCCAGCTTAAAGGACAGCACAGCGTGGATCTACTCCAGTCAGTGCTGGTCTAATAACATTCTCATGCACATGATATTAGGCCCCAAAAGGTTTCAAATGCACCATCGGACTCTGTTGCCTGGTACATTATTTCCAAAAAGAGTTGGCCTCCAGTCCTAACTGCCTGCACACTGAGCAGTGAGGAAATGCACATCTTTCCAGAGCAGAATGAGCAATTTTCCGTTGCTCCTCTTCCCACTGTCTCCAAAAAGGGAAAGGGAAAGTGGTTTAAGTATTCACAAGCTTGGAAAGCAGCTCAATAAACTACAGCTTTGGAGAAAGAAGACGTAGAGCATTCAGTTACAGGATCCTGTGAATATGAACCAAAGAAAAGGTAAATCACCAATTAGGAGACCTGGGCGTGGACTGTGAGGCCTGGGAAGATAACTGAGTAGGAGGCTGTGAATTGTGAAAGCTGCCAGCCCACGTGAGAGACATATGCAGGGTCCTTCCTTCCACTCTATATCCCTCACCCAGTCTCATTGCCTTCTCCTTTTAGGAAAGACACACACACACACACACACACACACACACACACACACACCATGAAACAAAATAATGACAACTTAGAAAAAGCAGTTTTACCCTTCCTTTCACCACACATCTTGTTTTTCCCCTTTTGTTTTTCATGTTGACATTTTGCTGTCTGTAAGCATTTCTGAAAGTAGTGCTTGAGTGGAGGTTGGGAAAGTGGGTAAAGTTGGTCAAAATTCACAAAATGCCTATGGATGAAATGTATAGGATTTCACTACAGTTAACAATACTGTAGCATATATTTGAAAGTTGCCAAGAGAGGGCTTCAGAGTTCTCATCACCAGGAAAGAATTATAACTGTGAGATAGATGAAGGATATTAATTAAACTTATTGTGGTAATCATTTCACAATATATATACATGTATCAAATCAGTATACTGTACATCTTAAACTTATAAAATGTGATGTCAATTATATTTCAAAACTGGAAAAAATAAAAATGAAAGCAGTGATCCACCAGGTCATTTGCTGTTACTTTTTGTTTCAAAATCATGACTCCTGCAGCTGTAAAGACTGGCTGGAAGCCTTAATCAGATGCTTATGGCTGGTTAATGCCTTGAAAATTTTGACCCCAAGTGAAAATGACTTATTCTCCCGTGCTTTAGCTATAGAGTGTTTCCTCAGCTTCCTCACCATGCTAATGATGCTGAAAAACATCCCTTTTACACACACGCAGAACTAAACCAAACCAACCAGGATAAAGGGACACCTAAGAAAGGTACCCCCACCCACTTCTCCCTCACTCCCAGCTTTATGGGGCCAGCTGCAACTGGTGGCCAGCTGGAATCCTGGGTGGAAATAAATTAACTGGAAACCTCAAGTCACTGCTGCAGTCAACTGGAAAAAAAGGAGCAAATGCCAGTGCTGCATGGTCCCAGAGCCCAACTCTGGATGCCACCCACAGAACTCAGAGCACCTCAGTGCTTGGGCTGGCAACCACGCAGACCCTGTCTGCCCTCCGCATATTTGCTGTAGGGTGGAGGCCAGGCCACCAGCTTTTACACTCCTCAGATACTCTCTAAATGGGAAGGTGAGCAGCTTAGAGGGAACGCTTCCTACAGGAATTAGAAGAGGGGTTTTTGCTCCTAACTTGGAATAAATACTCTAACCCTACTTACTTGAGAAAAAAGCTTTAATCTCTGTCCCAAGTTTTCCATGAGTGATACTACAATATACTACTACTCCTACTAATGACAATAATAATCATTCAAATTTTTCCAGGAGCAGCATTTCTCGTTACCTCATGAATTTTTGCTTTCTTAGGAAGAAGAAATACATAAAAAGTTCCTTGGTTTTTCAAGGCAGAATGGAGATGAATGAAGGTTTAAAAAATAAAGTAGAAAAGAGACTTTCATTTTTTTGCAAATTGACAAAAAAAATAAAGTGAAGTTTTAGGCTGATAAACTTGCCCTTTCCTAGGATCCTTCAAAGAGAGGTGGGAAAGAGAAGGAGGGGGGAGGAGGAGAGAGGGGAAGGAAGGAAGGAAGGAAGGAAGGAAGGAAGGAAGGAGAGGAGAGGAAAAAAAGTTAGTTCTTATTGTTTACAGCTAGAATTTAAATTACATCATCCCAGCACAACAAATCCTCTTTTGAAATAGCTGTCTCTCTATAGGACACAAATCTTAGACTCGCTAAGAATGCAAAAATTCAGAAGTTTGACATTTATTGGGAATTTCACGGGCAAACTAGAGAAAAGAATTAGGGCAAATTTGCATCCTTTCATTCCACTAGACGATGCCATCAGGAATATATTCTACAATAATTTCCTTCAGACAAATTCATTCCCAGTTTTCACAATTTTTTTTAAGGGAACAAAACAGATCCATACTCTCTCACTAGCCTGAAGATTCTACTGAATTCTATTGATTTTTCTGTCTTTGAACACAAGCTTGTTAACCTGAAACACTAAGGAGATAACTATATTTCACTGAGTTTATAACTGAGCGTTTGAAAACAAAAAGATCCCAAGACAGTGATACCGCCCTCTCCCTGGGATCCCTTTTCCCCCCTTCCTTTTTTCCCCCCTCAAATTCATCTGCAAAAGCTATGCATTGCTTCCTTAACCCTAGAGCTTTCGCGTCAGTTACAAGAAACTTTCTTTAAATTCATCCTTCTTTATTATCCTGGTTAGCAAAATCAGAGCTCCTGTCTTTCCACCGACTTCTGCATTCCTGCAAGCTATAGTGGAGGGGGATAAGGTTAGTAGCCAACAGCCCTGCCGCTGGGCCATCAAGCTTCACTGCCTCCTCTAAGCTGCCTAAGAGAGCTAGCGATAGGGCTGAGGCGCTATCTTGGATTTATGGAAATGAGGTCTTCCCAAAACTCCACAGGGACTTCCTTGCAAAAGAAAAAGCCATCAGGAAAAAATCAGACAACACAAGTACCAGAAGCAGCCTGCTAGACAAGTCTCTCCAAGAAGCCCTATGAGTGCATCTGCATTTTTTCCATCTTCCCAATCCAGGAGAAAGAGAAATGCCACTCTTCCAGATGATGATGGTGATGGTGATGTAGCAACTATTTTACCCAAGTAACCAATATAAAATTTTTGTGGTCTTGACTTTTATTTGAGATCTCTGATAAGATCAGATGATCTGTACCCTTTCATTCAAGGCAACAGACGTCTTCGAACTGTTTGTTTTTTTTAATTTGATTTTATCCTTTGAAACAGAAAGTGCATTACATTTAACTGGTCTTGCAAGGGGGGGTGTCTTTTCTCTTTACAAACCGAATTCCTTATATAAATTAATAAATGTTAAAGATGCTAATATATCACCGTTATTAGCTTAAAAAAAGAAAACAATTTACATAGTCTGTAGTATTCTTATCATACAAAACACTTCAAATTCAATTACAGCAACTAAATGGATTTTTATGTTTCTGACCCAGAGCAGTTGTAACAATGCCCACCATCTATTTTAACACGCATTTTTATACGAAAGGAGTTAAATTAAATACAAGCTATGTAGCCCCTCCCTCCCGAATACTTTCTTTAAATCACTAATAAATAGCAACAAACGACTGTGCAATTTCAGAGAGGAACAGAGAGGCGGTTCCGCTTCTTCTACTTCAAGTCCTGGAGGCTGGAGGCTGGAGCCGGCCCCGCGCGCAGGGTGGTGGAGGGGGGAGAGTGAGTGGGGACGAGGGGGGAAGTGAGATCCTACAAACCCAAACCCCCAGAGTAGCTGGAGGAGAGGGGGGCTGAGAACGTTCTTTTCTACGGTCTCCAATTAAGTTCAAAATTAAAGGGGAACGGGCGGTTTCAATAGCTCTTAAAAGGCGGGGGAGGGTGGAAGGAAGAAGGAGGTCCATCTCTTATACCAAATTCAAAAAACCATTTTACATTTTAAATATTCACAATAAAGTAACTTCTAGTCAGTGTGACTCACGATTTATTTACAAGGGGCCTTCAACAGGTTACTTTAGTCCGCACAGCAGTTTGTGGGGGGGAGACGCGTCCCTCTTCCCATCCTTGGCGTCCGCCCGCCCGCTCAGCTCCGAGGTCCCCTGCGCAGTAGCAGTCGATCCCACGAAAACTGGTCCCTGAGGGCGCCCCCCCCCCCGCCCTTCCCTGCGGTGCAAAGGCCGGGAAGCCAGAGTGCGCTGGGGTCCGGGCCGCCCCCTCCTCGGATACAGGGAGAGGGTAGGAGCTGGCGCGGAGGACGGCCCAGCGGGGAGTTTCAGTTGCGTTCTTTGCGCAGTGTATCTCGTCATTTTTCTGCCTTCTTACCAACCCCCGAGTCTCTCTCCTCCATCTTCCTCAACTTTTAGGTTAAAAAAATAGATATGTACATCTCAGAAAATAGCAAATCTCGGCCTCGGACGCGTGCAGCAGGAGGCCGCCGCCGCTGCCCGACTTGTGCTTCTTCAGCAGCTGCGTGATTTTCTCGTCGTCCGAGTTGGGGTCCAGGGGCTTGTTGTAGTCGTCGTCCTCCTCCTCGTTCTCCGAGGCCCCCTTGAGCCGCTCGGTCTCCGAGTCCTGCTTCTTCTTGGCCGTGGCCATCTCCGCCGCGTGCTTCTTCCTCCACTTGGTCCGGCGGTTCTGGAACCAGACCTGCGGGCCGATCAGGGGAGGAGGAGAGAGACAAAGGTGGCAGGAACTTAACGGGAGCGGATTCTGCTACCTCTCCCACATTCCCGCAGTCGCTCCTGCGGGCCCCCGACGGCTGGCCGCCCTCCCTCAGAGACCTCCCTTGTCTGGGCTGTCAAAGTCAGTCTCCATCGCCCCAGGCTCCTCTGAGGAACGGGCACCTACAAACTGCCTGCCCGTTGCCATAGCGATAGGAACAAGAGTATTGAGGTTGTCAGTGAGTGATTTCTCAGAAGAGAAAAAAAAAAAAACTTGGAAACTTAAATTAAGTGTCCCTAAAAATGAGTGCACTTTTTCACTTTCTAGTTGAAAGTGGAAAACTTTTCCCCTTTTAAAGCTGCCCCATAATGACTGTGGTTTTAATTCGTTATATACTTTATTAGATTAAGGTATTCCAAACAACCTAAATGTACTTGCTTTTTAGTGTGATTTGTGGGAGAAAGCAAAGCATTTATCCCCCCAATTACTTCCTTTCGCCTTTGCACTTTTGGATAGATGTCTGTTTCATTTGTCACAAGTCAGAATATACACAGACATGGTAGTTTAAAACCCCATTTACACGTGCAATCATATAAAGTTTTGTTAATCTGCTAAAACAGAAACCTCCAATCACTAATAATAACCAACATGAATGCGTGAAAATATTTAAGACCTCAGTCAAAATCATCACAGTGTGGTGTGTATCTGTCTGGTTTAATGTTTTTCATAAAACCAAAAGCTTAGAGTTTTCATCAGTTTTTTTTTTTGTAAGTGAAATTTTGCAAGTTACATTATTTCCCACTGTTAGCATGCCTAGTCTTTCAAATATTATTTTAATAGTGTTCCTCCCCAATACACACATTTTATATAAAAATATTCAAGCCTATTCACCACATTTGACACCATGTTTGATACACATATTTTAACTTAAAGCACCAGCAATAAGCAACCAATTTTCCAATCATATTGAATTATCCTCTCTTTATGCTTCTCAGCCATTTTCTCATCCATCCGTTATGTATTCTGTCTAGAGAATCAGAATTGTTATGAAAGTGATTCTGATTTTCCGTATACAGCTGTAATAATTCACGTCTAGCCACGCAGACATATTTACAGTGACAAATGAAGACCTCCAGACTACTGTGGCAGGCTCTGTACCAACCATCGCAAAAATAATTTTAACTGTGATGGTATTCTAATGGTCACACAAAAATCACTTGTGAAATTCATTTTATGATGCTTGTCCAAGGGGAAATATACTCTAACCAACAGGCATGGCTAACAGCTATTCCTACTTAAAGAACAGCAATATGACTAATGAAAACAGACTTATAGACAACCCCCCCCCCAAAAAAAAAAACCCAAATATAGTAAATGAAGAAGAGGAACAAAAGAGACTACTGGAAATACAGGAAACTGCTAGATTTAATTTATCTAGCTTCCCTTTATTTTTCAAGGAAAGATTTCTAAAATTTGAATCCCTGGGAATATGCTATACAACTCAATTATAAGCTAAGTGACATTTAAATTATAAGTTGTTGTCATAAACAGTAAAATGTCTTGCATCTGTTGATAAACATATTTAAAACAATTCAATTTCATAATAAAGTAATAATCTTCTCAATTCATTTGGAAAATTACTATGCCAAAGTCATTGCCTTCAGCTAAACTAAAAGCAGATTTATCCATGCTAAGTGGTTAAACACTGTAGATTTATTTTTCAAACTGCAAGTTAATGTCTAGTACCACTATAATGCTGATCTACATTAGGAAATTATATGACTGGTGGAGCCTTAATTAACAAACAAAAGCTTGAATATCTCTACAAATAGACTAAACAGAAGCTATCTAACTGGTCTGATCTATTCTCAGGGCTGATATTTCAGTAATGCTTTTATTCTCTAATAATGATGAGTTTCCCCCAGCACATGCTGCTATCTAGATTAACCTCATTTCAAAGGCGGGGGTGAGGGGGACTTGATTCCTTTTGTTCATCAACAGTTTGCCCGCCCAGGAGAGCCTTTAACCTCCACCCCCACCCCTGCGTAGAGCTGATCTCATCTTCTCCTCAGCCTCCTCAGGCCCGGTTTGTAAGATGGGGTGGGGTGAGGGGGGAGAGGGACGCGACGTGGGTGGAGAGCCTATCCCTGGAGTTGCAAGGTCCACTCACCTTGACCTGACTCTCCGTCATCCCCAAAGAATAAGCCAAGCGAGCCCTCTCGGGCCCCGCCAAGTATTTCGTTTGTTCGAAAGTCTTCTCCAGGGCGAAGATCTGCTGTCCCGAGAACGTGGGTCTCGTGTGTTTTCTCTTCCCGTCTTTGTCCAACAAAATGGATCCTTGATCTGCGATAATTGATAAACGAGGGCAGGGGGGAAAATATCATTGGTTACAAGCGGCTCCACGGAAAAGAAACGAACTTGCAAAACAATGTTTTGGTGGGAAAGAAAAGCTTATCCCGCGGCGGGCTCCCGAAGAGCCGTGGGTGGCGCTTCCAGTCCCACCGCACCTCTCAGCCTTTTGATAGCCCCCTACACCCCCCCCCACCGTTTAGATCGGCCCCCACCCCTGTTTTTTTAAAAGCCGGGTGTTTGGAGCAGCACTAACTAACCTTCTGCCCAACACCTGCGTTAAACAGCCGGGGGGCACATCCCTAAAGTTTGCCGACGCCCCGCGGTCAGGCCCCAGTGAACTGAGAAGGGCGGGGAAGGCCGCTTTCCCGCTGGGGTCGGCGCTCCGCTGGCCCCGGACCCTTTGCAGGAGGATGACTACTTTTGCTCCTTGACCGCCTTCCTAACCTGTGTGCGCCCAACAAAGGGGGCCTTGTGTTTTGCACACAAGAGAGCGAAATCGCCCCCAAGTCTACGCTGCTGCGGCCGAGGGGGAGGGGGCGCAGCCTTTGTTGGCGGTCCCTACACGGCCATCAAAACGGATACAATAGCGTCTCCCACACCCTCACCCGCCCCGGCCGCCCGCCGTCTCCCGGCTTCCCCGGGGAGCCGCCGTGGGCTCCCGAAACTTCCCTCCACTCCCGCCGCTCCGCCACGGGAAAGCGGTCGGGAGACTCCGAGGAAACTTCGGGGACTCGGTCAAAACCGAAGGAATGAGCGAGAAAAGGAGCCGGGGCTGGGCCCCAGAACGCCACCTGCGAGGCTGAGGCACTCCAGGGCGAGGTGGCTAACGACCGAGAGGAAAGCGATCCCGGGGACACGCAGTTGTTTCTAGAAACGTCCCTGCTAGATGCTGCATGTCCCCAGTCCTGGCTCCGTCACCTCGTTCTTCCTCTGCCCCTCCACGATGCCCCTCATGAAGCCCGGGCCCTCGGCATCCCGGCCCAAGGTGCTCCCGGGGCCAAGGCAGATGGGAAAGCGGGGACCAGCGCTGGGGAGCAGCCCAAAGTGACTGGGCGCGTGCCCTGCTCCGCGGGTCGCGGCCTGTCTCCAATGGGCTCACCCGGCCGATCGTACAGGGGGTGCAAAGGGGGAGGGAAGAGGGTCAAGCAGTGAGGTGGGGGGCACCCAGAGCGAGACATGCACGCTCGGAGCTGTGGAGGTCTCGCCGGGGCGGCTCCCCACCGGTTCGCAGGGAGGAGGCCAGTTAAACTGGCGAAGGCGGAGTGGGGGTCCTAACCAACAGAAGGAGACGGGAACCCCCCCTCCCCCCCCCCCCCCCCCCCCCCCCTTCACCTCTTTAACCCAGGCTGGGCCTGCGGTTCCGGCCCGACGCCGCGTCCTCTGATGATACACACACCCCGCACCGCGCCGTGTTCCACGCGGAAGCGTGCACCCCGGGTCTGCGAAGCGTGCCCAAGACCGGGTGAGACTCGGGGGCTTGGACGCCAGCGCGGGAGCTCAGGAAAGAGAGAATGCATCGCTGCGTGCCCGGGCCCCGCCTAAATCGTGCGGTTCCGGCGCGGCCAAACTATCCGGGAGGCCAGAGGGTGCACCGACCCACACGCCCACCAGGTAGCCCGGACCCGAGCGCCTGCGTGCGC
>NW_005366245.1:2854346-2854643 GCF_000412655.1 Myotis brandtii | reverse complement strand
CTGTCCCTTCGCTCCTGGACTCCTGGATTCAACCGCGGTCTCTTCTCCTCCTCACTTTTCCTCGCCGCTCAAAGGGCGCTACTTCCCATCTTCTCCCCCCGGGAAATAAGCAAAACAAACCCCCGGCTGGCCCCAGAGAGTTCGTAACAAAGTTAAGAGTCACCAAATCTCCACTTTGATGTCGGAGGGTGGGGGCTGGCTGGCTTTCTTTGGAGAGGTTCAAAGGACGCCGGGTTCCGCCCGAGGAGCTCCTCTAATCTTACGCGGAAGCCCTGCTCCTTCGGTCCCAGGCTGATT
>NW_005366245.1:2850932-2854220 GCF_000412655.1 Myotis brandtii | reverse complement strand
TGGGCAGAAAGGGCAGTGCCTCGATCCCCACGGCTCCCGGATTCGGCGCGCCGACTCGCCCGACTCGCCTTTCCCTCTGGGCGACAGGGCACTAGAGTTACAATATTGAAAAAGACAGAGGGGAGGAGGAAAAACACAGAAAAACAAAGACTACGTGTGAAAAGTCTGATGGCCTCGGTTAGGGCTCTGCGCGCCTGTCCACTTCTGCAAACAGGCCTGGCGACCCCCGCCCCACCCCCCGGCGTCCTCGTTTCCTCTCACTCGTCGCCTTTGCCTCTCTCTCGCATTTTCTTCGCGGCTTTACAGGCTTCGCTTCTAAGTCCTGTCCTCTGGCCAAGCTGACCCTCTCCGCCGCTCTCCACTCTCTCTCCTCTCCTCTTTCCCTCCGGGCCTGACAGTTCAGATGAAGCTCTCAAAGGTAATAAAACATTTGCATCACTCCCTACCCCTCTTTAGAGGGGGGACCAGAGGCTGGGGGGAGTGGGGGTCCAAAATAAGAACTTTGGGGGACGTCACTCCGCAGCACCGGGAGGGGCGTGGCCGACGAGCTGGGTGCCGGCCGGGGGCGTAACCACCGTCTCCAATAGCGCTCAGCCTTCGGCATTGCATTGCCTCTGGGGTGCGTCCACTCGGGAGCGCCTCTCCTTCTGATTGGCTGAAGCCGGGGGAGCCGAAAGGCCACGCCCTCCTGGTCCCCGCCCCTCTCACCTCCATCCCTCTTGTGGGTGGGGCCAGGGGGCGGTGCCTGAGAGTGGTGCGGATCCAACTGGGCACCAGTGGACGCCTCAATTAATTGTGTTAAATAAAATGGGAAAGGGGAGGGGGGAGCCAAGACGAGGAGGGTATTACTTTTTAAAGAGAAGAATAATGAAAACGCAGCCCTTTTATGGAAAAACAGTTCATATTCTTCCCGCGCCTCCCCCCTCTCCCGCTCGCGTCACCCTACCCCCTTCCCCCACGAGCTCGGGGCGCCTCACCTCGAACAGAGTCTGGTCCCTTGTAAAATGGAGCTAATGGAGCAGGCAGCCGTCGCAGCCCTGGCCCAGCTCCTTCTTTTGAAGGGATTAATTAAAGGCCATCTGGGCTCTCCCAGAATTGTGCAAATTAATTTGTTGCTCCTTAAGCCTATAGATGTCCTTAATCCCCTTGTAGGCCGAAGGAGCGTCCTCTTCCGTCTTTGCCATCTCCAGCTTGCTCTTTTACCTTTCTTTCCATTCCTGAGTCCCCCCTCGATCATTATCATTTATAGTTTTGCATAATGCGCTGGGAATGGAATCAACTTAATAGAAATATTTATCTCTCGAGTAATGTTTAGACATGAGAGCAGTGAGCTTTTAAAAAAGAAACTTTTCTCCCCTTTGATTGCTGTTATTTGTTTTGAGTTTTCACGGGGATCGCCAAAATTGAGCTGGAGTTTTTAGATACTGAAGTATGGTCTCCGAAACTCTAGCCCATGCCCTCAACTGCAAGGTTGTTCTGGAAGATGAAGATGTCCTGTTTTCTGGCTGAAGTGATGGGATGCTAAGGGTTAGGAGTTGGAAGGTGGTTTCCTTATTCTCTCCCAATCTCTTCCATCCCTGGTGGGTCTTTAAATTTCCGAAGGGTTGAGCTGTGTATGTAAGAAGGAAGACCCTTGCACAATTTTGGAATTGCAGGATGTTAAAGTAACACACTGTTGGCGTGTGTGTGTGGGGGGTAGTCACTACAGCAATTTGGATGAGGTCATTAAGTCCAAACTTAATTCGCAAATAAAACAGAAACAACTGGCTCAAGAATAAAACTTGAGCGGCACCACCCATTGATGGAGTTTGGCTCTAAGTGACAACGCACTCACAGGAGTCCAAGCAGGAAAAGCTGGGAGGGCTGAAGCCGCTTTGGTAACCTGCATTCCCAAAGCGCTGGCCTTTTAAAAGGAGCAGCGGAAGCTGGAGTTTGAGGGGTTTTAACATTTTTTATTTATCTTTTGCCACTTTTATTATTCACTTCTGAGATTAAAGAAATGGTACTCCTATTTGGTTCCCCCTCTTCGCTCTCCACCCTTCTGAATAAACTTTCAGATTGGGCTCCATCCATCACTTCAATAAGACCTTAGGGTCTGACACGGGAGAAGGTGAAGTCCTCCGCTTGCGGGAATTATGCTGAGCCGGGCAAGAAGAGAGCTGCTGTGGGGACGGGCTGCATTTCCCCGGCCAGGATGCTCTGCTGGGCTGTGGGTCTAACTCTAAGCCCAGCGCCCGGCCACTCTGCCAGCGAGGTGGCGGCAGGAGGGTAGTGCCTGGTGACCCGGCCCTGGCCCGGGTGCTGGGGCCCCTCTGCCTCTCACTTCGTTACAACAGAAACTTTTTCTCGCCTCCGGAGACTCCAGTCTCCCCATCTGGGCCCGCGCCTGGGCCACCAGCGACTTCTCACATCCCCCGGCACTGCATTATCAAGTTCTAGATAGGAAAGGAAAGTGAAGGAGGCGAGTGATCCCCAAAGATTCCAGTTTCAAAAAGCAGCGCCCCATTGTTTCGTGTACGTATTGTGACCCAGGAAAGAATCGAGCATGTTCTTATTGTAAACTTCGTATCTAATAAGGGGTGGTGTGAGGTCAAGAGACAGAGAAAAATTAGAGAGATGGAGAGAAAGAGATTCAACTCGGCCCAGCTCCTGGCTACGTGCCCCCTGACTAAACAGCACTTGCAAAGCTGGCTGCCAGTAGGAACTCGCCGTCGTTCACTTTTATTTACATGGCGGAATCAAAACAGCAGCATGGTGCTCAATGGCAACAATGTAAAAACGCCGGGGTCTGTGTACCTCCATCCCGGGGAGGGAACCCAGGTGTCTGAATCCCGCGGGGTCGCAGCATTCCCGGCGCACACTGCGCGGGGCCCAGCGCAGGCCGGTGCCTCCCGCCTGGTGCTGCAGGTCACCGGTCTGTGGATCCGAGCGTCGGTGTCCAGCTGGGAGCCCGGGGAGAGTAGAGAGAGTGAGGGGCATCCTCGGAGGGAGGGGGTGGGCTGCCCCCGTCACTCTCCGGGTGAGAGGATCCTGTTCCTGAGAGGCTACAACCACCCTCGGGGAAGCCCTGGCCGCGCGGAGCCCCGAGCTGAAGCGGGAGGCAGGGTTCTGGCGCCGTCTTACAAACACCCTGGAGGGTCCGGACTTCTTCTCCCTCCGGGAACCCTTAGCCTCCAGGCTTCTCTGTCCACGACCTGGTCAGGTCGGACGTTTCTAAGCCATTCCCAGGAGTGGAACGTGTAGCAACACGTGGTGGCGACGGGCCGGTCCCATCTCTGCACATTTCAT
>NW_005366245.1:2845119-2846395 GCF_000412655.1 Myotis brandtii | reverse complement strand
AACTGTGTTTGAAAGTGAATGATTTGTATTTTAATTGAAACATAAATGAAAGCTATTTGGCAAATGTTGAGGTTGCAAGAAAATGCTAAAAAGTTAGGGTTGGGGAAGGCGACGCGCCCCTCAACTTTCTTTGAGACGAACGCGCCTGCTTGCCAGTCGCGGCTTCAGCCTGCGCCACCCACGCGCCCTGCGTCTAGCCCTGAACTCACCGCCCCGCGCGTGTTCATACTTGTTTTCAGCTGAAGGGACAGCCACTAAATTCGGGGTAACTCACGCAAGGAATGCAAATGAAATTCAGCTAAAGGTACTTAAATTCAGCGGTCTGGCATGAACGGCATGAACGATGACTATTCTTCCCCAAATACACTCATGTCAAATGTCGGGGAACCTCAGGAGTAGCCACGGGACGCCAATTCCATGCTCGAAAAAACGGGTCTCAGAGGTAAAGAGAATTATGTGTGCCTCCGGCCAAAAGCCTTTCTAGAATGTGTTTGCTTGAATTGTGTAGATGACTTCTGTAATAATACCACTTCTGTAATAATGCCACTTCTGTAATAATGCCACTTGGGCGGGCACATGACTGGGGCCTGTTTGGGTGGAAGCCAGAGGCGGGCTAGGTTTGTGTTAATGTTATAAAAGAGGGTCAAGAGGACCGCCAAGTAGAACCTCAAGGAATAAAAGGGAGTGTCCAGAAGCTTGGCACAGCCCAGTCTGGGAGGAGAGCAGGGGAGGAGAGAAGTGGAGGAGAGCAGGGGAAGCGAGCGCGCCGTCTCTGCCCCTGCAAACACTGGGAGGTGGGACCCGGACCCCGTGCTCCTTCCGCTGACCGGGGATTGAGGAGCCGGTTTGGAAAGCGTTGGGGAAGAGCGGGGCTTATAATCGCCTCCTGAGAACGTGTGCTGCAGGGCCCTGTGGTCGCGCTCTCCCGTGGAGGCCAAGGTAAGCATGTGAGGGTGACATGTTACCCGGAAAAGTCTCCAGCCTCATCAGGGACATCCGTCAGCGACCAGAGCGGCCGCCGGACACCCCGCCTCGCCGGCGCAGACTTCGTGCTGAGCGTCTCTAGGGGAATGCGCGCCCTGGGAAGGGAAGAGTAAGAAAGGTCCAAGAAGATGGAAAACACTAAAATCCAGAAATGTCTGCAACATCAAACCCCGGATTCAGGAACGAGAGTAGATGCAAGAAAACACCAATGACCTACTAGAGAGAAGGCTGGTCTTGAACTTCAGTGAAACACACATAAGTTCAGCAAAGCACATATATGTATGTATCCCCC
>NW_005366245.1:2841153-2845021 GCF_000412655.1 Myotis brandtii | reverse complement strand
GAACCAACTTGCTTTAAAGTATATTCTGGAAAACGGGATCCAGCGTGGAATCGTGTGCTTGAAGGAATGTCTGCGGGTTGCTACAGTTTCCTAGCAGAATGAAGTGCTAACCCAGTGTGAGCCACCAGAATAAACAGAATCTGATGTGAATGGCCTTGAAAAGCTTATACCTGGACGTACAAATGAGGTCCGTTGAACATCATTTAGATGATTTTAAGGCGAATCTGTAAACTAGTTAGTTCCTTTTGATGTCCCGCTAGAAGTCGTTGCTTCTGATTTGCGGGTGCGTGAATGTGCCGGTATTGGTTCTTTTCGCCGCGTGTGCGGCTCCTTATTCTTCGGTGAGAAAAGTTCTTTTATCCTCTTGGCTGCTTCGCCTCCAGCGCCGAGTTCCTTCACGCTCCGTCTTAAAGAAAACCTGGGCAGTTACCGCCCTCTTGTGGGAAAACTTCTTAGCGGGTCACTCG
Organism: Myotis brandtii; assembly: GCF_000412655.1. NCBI lineage: Eukaryota > Metazoa > Chordata > Mammalia > Chiroptera > Vespertilionidae > Myotis > Myotis brandtii. Next base: position 2,844,554 of record NW_005366245.1, on the reverse strand, counting down.
CTCTAGGGAAGACAAGCGCGCGGCCCTGTTGTGTTAAAAGTACATGTTGTATCTATTTTCTTAACGAGGTGGTCGGCCTTTGCGTAATGCCCTTAACATTTGTTTAATTTTAATCTGAAATGCCAGGTTCAAAAGCCAACTGTGGTTCTGACGATTCTTGATTTAATTCAGATTAACAAAAGCCTTCTAAAATGAACATTTAGATTTTAAATCTTTCTTCCTCATCTATCCCTCTTCATACTCTATTATTTGACTCAATTGTGATAAGGCAGATTTCAAGTTTTAACTGAAATTATTTTGCTTTTCTCCTTTTCTTTCCTGATTATCAAAACAATACTGTGCTCAATACAGAACACTTAGAAAGTACAGAGAATTATAAAAACACAGTTACCATAATCCTACCATTCGTGGCAAAAGCTTCTGATATTTTGGAATATTTGCTTGCTATCATTTCTCTAATCTTTTTAAAGCCGTTTTTATAAATATATTTTTATTGATTTCAGAGAGAAATGGAGAGGGAGAGAGAGATAGAAACATCAATGATGAGAAAGAATCATTGATCGGCTGCCTCCTGCATGCCCCGCTCTGGGGATCAAGCTGGGCCAGCAACCAGGACATGTGCCCGGACTGGGAATCAAACCCATGACCTCCTGGATCATAGGTCAAGGCTTAACAACCAAGCCACATCAGCTTCGCCATTTCTCTAACTTTTCTTCTATGCTTTGTGGGTTATTTTTGTTTTGTTTTGTTTGTTTTTGGGGGGGGGGTTATTTTTGGTTAATCCTCACCCAAGGATATTTTTCTATTGACTTTTAGGGAGAGTGGAAGAGAGAGGGAAAGACAGAAAGAAACATCAGTGTAAGAGAAACACATCAATTGGTTGCCTCCTGCACGAGTCTGGTCCAGGGTTCAGGCTGGGGAAGAGCCTGCAACCAAGTTACGTGACCTTGACCAGAATCAAACCCGGGACCCTTTGGTCCACAGGCCAATGCTCTATCCACTGAGCCAAACTGGCTAGGGTCTATGCTTTGTTTTAATAGTAGAGGTTGTATTGAGTACAGCAATACAATAACAGTGCAGCAATTTTCAACCGTTTTCATCTCATAGCACACATAAACTAATTGCTAAAATTCTGCTGCACACCAAATAAATATATTTTTTGCCAATCTGACAAAAATAAGTATAATTTTGATTGATTTACAAAAATAATAATAGTAACTAATACCCTTTTTGTTCCAAAGTGACTTTTAAAAAAACAGGTGCCTATACGTGTACATAAGAATATCTGGTAATATGACCTATATGCTTATGATTCAAGACAGGGCATTCATACCAGGGGGCTGTTATCATAAGGGGAAAAAAGGCCAGTATCCTTGCATGTTTTGAAAATGCTTAAGGCACACCAGTGTGCCTCCTGTGGCACGGTGGGTGAATGTCGCTGTATCCGTAAGCACATTTTTCAGCCCATTTGTATAACCTGTTTTATTCACTTATTGAGGCAGGTACAGATCTGTGGTTGAAATCTTCCTGACTTAGCCGCCCTGCAGATGTGTCAGAAGACCTGCGTTCAGCCTCCTCCAATAAATGCAGTGTTGCAGGGAGGCACCTGCTCTAGTTCAAGCTTCCTGCCCCGATTCTTCTGCTTAACATTAACCCGTTCAGGTCTTCAGATACTTTACCACTAGTTCTCAGAATTTCATGACATAATAACAATAGCTAACATTGAGTGTGTACAGTATTCAGAGCAGCATTAATTGAACCACAACTCTGAATTAGGAAGAATTGTCCCCATTAAAAGGATGATGAGATTACAACTCAGAGAAGTTAAATAACTTGCTCAAGATCATACAACTACTAAATGGACTAGCTGAGAATTAAACCCAGGGTAGTCTGGCTCCAGAGATCTTACTTTTTTTAAAAAATATATTTTTATTGATTTCAGAGAGGAAGGAAGAGGGAGAGAGAGATAGAAACATCAATGATGAGAGAGAATCACTGATTGGCTGCCTCCTGCATGCCCCGCACTGGGGACCGAGCCCACAACCCAGGCATGTGCCCTTGACCGTAATTGAACGGACCCTCCAGTCCGCAGGCCGATGCTCTATCCACTGAGCCAAACTGGCCAGGGCAGCTCTTACTTTTTTAAAAAACAGATATTTAGAGAGAGGAAAGGAGAGAGAGAGAGAGAGAGAGAGAGAGAGAGAGAAAGGAAGGAAGGAAGGAAGGAAGGAAGACTGCTTCCGCACCCCAACCTGGGATTGAAGGTGAAACCTGGGTATGTGCCCTGACAGGGAATTGAACCTGCCACCTTTTGGTGTATGGGAGGATGCTCCAACCAACTGAGCCACCTGGCCAGGGCCAGAGATCTTACTTTTGACCACTATATTCAACTGCCCTTTTGATATCTGAAAAAATTTAAATGCATATGAAAGCAGTTTGAATATTATAAATTGATAAGTAAGCAGAAAGTAAATCTTCACATATTCCACTACAGAAAAAAATATAGTTCACATTTTCTTAACTAAGAAAAACATTAAAAAGGATTTTTAAGCCTACTGAATTCTTTTTTAAATTATTCAACTAGAAATTTAATTTCTAAAAATAATATTAGGTCTCTCTTGATTGGGATTAGCTTGGGTTAGGATTTAGGAGTCCTAGAAGAATATGGGTTTAGGTCAGCCGGTCATTTAACCTGGTGGACCTACTTTTTCTCATCTTTAAAATATTGATAGGTGGTTTAGGTCATTTTTATGGTGCTTTTCAGTGTTCATAGTTTATGGGTCTAATAATTGACCAATGGTCAGGTATATACAAAAGGGCAACCTAAAGGCAGCTATGAACCTGACTGTGGGGCTAGAACTAGGAAATCAGTGAGGAAACCTAGCAGACTCTGAAGAAGGGCACAAATGAGAATATTAACCGGTGGATTGGCTTCCAAAGGCCTGGCTTCCTGGGAGGTTGCTGCCTGCTGGCTGCACGCAGTTTCTGTACTTGGAGCAGTGAAGCACACTTGTGATCACAGTTCATTAAGGCACTCAATTTTAATTTGATATAATTTGCATTATGTTGATTTATTACCAGCAATTCGTTTTGCACAGCATCCATTTCTTCAGCATTCTAAGGCCCTTAACAAGAGCTGGTTCATTCCAGAAGAACTCTCAACAGAATTCCTTCACAATTATTTATTATTTGAAAGGATTATGTTACAGGCAACAGATCACAAAGACTTACTAGAAGGATGTAATCAGTGCCTATCTGCAATTTGGATTCTGAAGAAATATATGAGCAGATACAAAGATGTTGAAACTATTTTAAGAAAAAAAAACCCACAAAATATGTTTCTACATTTTGGATGTACATCAAGTCCAGAAACAGAAGCAATGTGTGATACTGGACTTTTA
>NW_005366245.1:2835483-2841042 GCF_000412655.1 Myotis brandtii | reverse complement strand
TTTGAAGTGGTTGTTTGTGGCAGCAGTCTCCGGTGTTTACCTATGCCGCCATCTTCCAAAATCCCTGATACTGGACTTTTAAAATTAACTTGTATTTCTCAATCTGGCCAGTGTTTCCAAGTGGTTAGAGTGTTGGGCTGAGCACCCAAGAGTCTGGTTCCATTACCAGTCAAGAGCACATATCTGCTTTGCAGGTTTGATCTCCACCCTGGTCAGGAGGCAACCAATTGATGAGTCTCTCTCACAGTGATGTTTCTCTCTCTCTCTCTCTCTCTTTCTCTCTCTTTCCCACCCACCCTACCTCCCTTCCACTCTCTGCAAAAATCAATGGGAAAAATATCCTTGGGTGAGGATTAACAATCAATCAACCAATCTATCTATCTATCTATCTATCTATACTAATAAAAGGGTAATATGCTAATTAGACCATGTCAACCAGACATCTTCCAGTCATCTGGTCCTCCTTCTGGACAAAGCCACAGTGGCGGGGGCTGAGGGAGAGGCAGTTAGGGGTGATCAGGCCAGCAGGGGAGGGCAGTTAGGGATGATCAGGCTGGCAGGCAGAAGTGGTTAGGGGCGATCAGGAAGGCAGGCAGAGTGGTTAGGGGCAATCAGGCAGGCAGGCAGGTGAGCAGTTAGGAGCCAACAGTCTGACTGCTGGTTTAGGCCCGATCCCTGCAGGGTCCCAGATTGAAGAAGGTGCAGGCCAGGCTGAAGGACCCCCGCCCCCAGTGCACGAATTTCATGCACCGGACTTCTAGGATATAGATAAAACCCTAATATACAAATAGACCGAATGACAGAACAACTGAACAACCAAACAACTGGTCGTTATGACGTGTGCTGACCACCAGGGGGCACGCACAGAACATGGCGGTGTCGGGGCAGGATGGTGGAGCAGGTGAGCAGGGGCGCTCGACCAGGGTGGGGCGCCGGTCACTGTCATTGGGGCAAGCCTCTGGTCGTTACTGAAAATTATTTGCTCCCACATGTTGCGGTCCTGCCTGGCACTCGCACCTGCTGCCAGCACCGGCCCCACTCGCACCCGCTGCTGGCACCGGCCCCGATTGCTTGGCGCCCTCAGTGGGTGTGAGCAGTGGCTGCCAGCCCTGATCACCCCTCAGGGCTTCTCCACCTCCCCCTGCTTCTGAGGGGTGATCAGGGCAGCAGCCGCCGCTCGCACTCGCTGCTGGTGCCAGCCCCGCCCCTGTGCCCACCACAGCCTCATGGCCCACAGTTCCTTTCAAGGTGCACAAATTTGTGCACTGGGCCCCTCGTAAATAAATAAATAAATGAATGAATGAATGAATGAATGAATAAATCTTTCTAAAATTTCTGTATTTCTGTAGGAAGAGTGTTTTATTAGAAATCAGAAGCCCAGATTCTAGCTTTCTGAGTCTGATTTTCCTCATCCTTACAACACTGGATTAAAACATGTCTTTTTAAAACTTTTACACTAGTGTTCACAGCAGCATTACTCATAATAGTCCAAAAGTGGAAGCAACCCAAGTGTTCATCAACTGATGAATGGATCAATAAAATGTACTATGTCCATATAATAGAATATTATTTGGCAATAAAAAGGAATGAAGTACTGATTCATGCTACACTGTGGATGAACCTTGAAGACATTATGCTAAGTAAAAAAGCCAGTCACAAAAGACCACATATTGTATGATTCCATTTATATGAAATGTGCAGAATAAGTAAATCCATAGAAGCAGAAAATTGATTATTGGCTTCTTGGGGATGGGATGGGGATGAAGGGAGTAGGCATGGGGAATGACTGTAATTAGTACTAGAGCTTCTTTTGGGGATATTTTAAATGTTCTAAAATTAGATCATAAAAAAAATAAAATAAAATTAGATCGTGATGATGGTTGCACAACTCTGTAAATATATTAAACTTTTACATTATAAATGGGTGAATTTTATGGCATATGAAATGTACCCCACTACAACTATTTTAACAAAAGAGTGTGAAAAAGCATTGAGAACAAAATGCCCTATTGGGTAAGAGGAGTCACTGTGATCTTCACCTAAGGAAATTTGCTGGCAAGGAAATGACAAATGGCCTGGCATTAAAGGAATAGATACCAGGGGCAAAAGCATGAGAATAAAAGGATTATTAAGTTAAAGCATAATAAAACAATATGAAAAAAATGACATTGATTTACTTGTTTTTCCCTCCAAAGTTTCATATGTAAGCACAATGTAATTGGCTTGTAAGAAACAACATATATGCATTTCAGATACTTCAAGTCCATAAATAATTTCTTGTCTGTCTTAGAGACAAAGAAGAGAAATGCAGAGGATTCAAGTCAAAATATTTTGATGTCCTACTGGGTGTTAATTCTACCTCTTAATCAAGATCTGATTTCCAAAAATGAAGACAGAACATAAAAATGCTATAAAGAGCCCTGGTCAGGTGGCTCAGTTGGTTGGAGAGTCATCTTGTACACCAAAAGAGTTCGATTCCTGGTCAGAGCACAAACCTAGGTTGCAGGCATGATCCCCAGTCAAGGCTCCTAAGAAGGTGACCGATCAATAGTTCTCTCACACTCCCTCCCCCATCCTCTCTCTCTAAAAATCAATAAAAACATATCCTTGGATGAGGATTTTAAAAAATGCTTTAAAGATTTAGAAATTTTTACCCTTCTCCATAACTCATGCTGTAAATGTGTTCATTATGACATTCACTAGAGCAAGAAAATTGAGATGTGTTGCGAAACTCTACAGCAGAATCTCTGCCAACTATGATGAATAATCCAAGTCCATATGCTTGCTCTATAAAGCTTTTTAATATCAAGGTACTCCAATTCTGCTCTGCTTCCTCAAAAACACACTATATCTAAAGAACAGTAAAAGGTAATTAAAAATGCTTAATAGCTTAATCACACTTAGTCTTATATTTGTTCAATGCAGACACTGGTTTGCTGGTGTTACAGCTATAAGGCATTATCTTGAGCCAAGAAAATGAATCAGACACTTAATGGATATGTGGAAACGGAAATTTTCTTGTAAAATTACAAAAAATGCAAGCCAATGATACACTATACTATAATAAAGTTTATCATTAAAATTCTGAGCAGGAATGCTAAACACTGTATCCTTTTTCCCTGAAGGATTAAATATTTTGCCAGAATTCTTGAATACCATGTTCATTCTTTTATAGATAAATATACCTCATAGGCCAGTGTATAGAGAGAGTAAAAGGCTTTCCCCCATTTTATTATTTCTATACATTAAAGGCCTGTAACAAGAAGCAAAACCTTGTTGTCAACTAACCAGTTCTGTCTAGATCTCTAGACCAAAATTGAAAATACTTTATAGCAGAATATCAATTCAGAAAGTTAAATATCTAAATAGTCAACAGGAGTGGTTTACATTCTATATAGCACTATATTGCTTTATCAATTATTCCTCTCTAAAAGTAGGTTTTGTCTTTGGTTAAAATTATAAGTCCTTGGCCTGGCCAGCATGTCTCAGTGGTTGAGCGTAGACCTATAAACCAGGAGGGCACATGTCTCAGTTGCGGGTTCAATCCCCCATGTGGGGCATGGGGGAGGCAGCTGATCAATGATTCTCTTTCATCATTGATGTTTCTATCTCTCTCCCTCTCCCTTCCTCTCTGAAATCAATAAAACGTATCTATACTAATAAAAGCCTAGGTGGTCCTCATGCCCTCGCACGTGATGTCGTCACAAGGTGGCTGCCACGAGATAGCCACGCACACAGCGGAGGCGGGGCCTGGTGGCCACTCCGCACAATGAGGCCTGGAGGTCCCGTGGCTTCATGCGGCACAGAGGAGGCCGGTCCCAATGTCTCCACTGCCTCTCGTGGAGGAGGCAAGTTGTGGCAGAGGAGTGCAGTTGTGGATGATCCGGGCCTGCAGGAGCGCAGTTAAGGGGAGATCCGGCTGGCAGGCAGAAGTGGTTAGGGGCAATCAGGCAGGCAGGCAGGTGAGCAGTTGGGAGCCAGCAGTCCCGGATTGTGAGAGGGATGTCCGACGACCAGTTTAGGACATCCCCCCGAGGGGTCCCAGATTGGAGAGGGTGCAGGCCGGGCTGAGGGACATCCCCCCCATGCACAAATTTCGTGCACTGGGCCTCTAATATATATAATTGTAAGTCTTTGGGAAGTCTGAGAAGTATGCCTTAGCAAATATGTAAGTCTAAGTGCAATGAGTTTATCAGATCCTTACCTAAGAGCAAGTTTCATTGATGGGAATGGGGTATAAGACTGTGTGACTACATTGAACATCTAAGGGCCAGGACAAGGGTCCATGCTAGAGCAAGAGGACCTCACAAAAGATGGAGAAAGAATAAGGGATTGGCTTTGATAAAGTTTGATTTCAGAATAATAGAGTGAAGAACATAATCACAGAGTTTCCATGTCAGTCTAGGGAGTAAAAGGTGTACATAGGAATTTAAGAATACAAGACCTTTGTAAAATTTCCCCAAATTAGTAACTTAGGCATACTTGTTTTATTGTGCTTCACCCCCCCAAAAAAAACCCCCCAAAAAACCCCTAGAGATTCTGTGTGCTAATATTTAGGGAGAGCAAGAAAGAGTGGTACCTGGGAGATGTCCTACCACTCTTGAGCAAGTCTTGGAGAGATCTCCAACAGGGAATGTTGCCTGGCATGTGTGTCCATATGTCTGTGTGTCTGTGCATTGGAGGAAATGGTGTGTGGTGCTGGGAGGATATGTGCATATCCTTCAAGAAAGGACAATCACATACACTGACCAATGGAAAGAAAAAGAAAAACTTACCATTTCAATCCCATGTCCCATTAAATAACCACATAGCCTTTAGAAGATCTACATTTATGTGTGTGTGTGTGTGTGTGTGTGTGTGTGTGTGTGTGTGTTTTACCAGGGGAGAGTGCAAATATAGTCCTCCATGACCACAAATTATGCAGTTGAGCTTTCCACAATTGGGGAAATCACAACCAGATTACAACGGGTGAGCTTCACCCTGGGAAAACCACCTTGGTGATCATTGTATCTTCCCTGTCAGGTAAGCATACATTAATCCTATCTAATAAAAGAGAAAGATGCAAATTGACCGTGGCCCCGAATGCTTCCCATTGGCTAATCAGCATATCCTTATGCAAATTAATGGCCAACCAAGATGGCGGCCGGCAGCCATGCACTGAAGCGAACAGGAGGCTTGCTTGCTCCAGTGATGGAGGAAGCCAAGGTTCCCCACCTGCTGCTGCCGGCCTCTGAGCTTGCACTCTAAGCAACTATGTTACAAATATAGAAGGTAAACAAAACCCCAGAAACCTGCTTTCAGCCAGCTGGGCTTCAGCCAGCAGGATCACAACAGTGTTACAATTGTAGAACCCAAACAAACCCAGATCCCTGCTTTCAGCAGCGGAGGTCTCATAGCTGGAGCCGAGCCTCAGAGCTAAAGCTGGCCCAGAATAAAAAAAGAAAAAAGAAAAAAAGGAGCGGTTGGGAGCTTCAGTCACCCGTCAGCCTGAAAATGGCCCTCATCCCCTCACCCAGGCTGGCCAGGCACCCAAGCGGGACCCACACCCTGATCCAGGAC
>NW_005366245.1:2817585-2834702 GCF_000412655.1 Myotis brandtii | reverse complement strand
GGGGGGGCCCCGGCCCCGGGGGGGCCCCGGGCCGGGCTGGGGGCCCCCCCCCCCCCCCCGAGTCCAAAAATTTTTGTGCCCCGGGCCTCTAGTATTTTTAATAATTACTATAATTATCCTGTGAGTAATAACAATGCATATGTTAGAAGCACTAAATTGTTAAAGGCATATAGACCAGAATTATAATTCTATATTTTTGTGCACCGGGCCTCTAGTATTTTAAATAATTACTATAATTATCCTGTGAGTAATAACAATGCATATGTTAGAAGCACTAAATTGTTAAAGGCATATAGACCAGAATTTTGATAATTCTATTTTGGAATTCATTTATCTTTTCATACACCATGAACTCTAAAAAATGGAAGTTGCTTGGGCCCCTCTCAACTTTTGATAGGCTCTGATTCTAAGCAATTGGATGGGTGGTTTGGTGGCTAAGAAGAGAGGCATGTAAACGTAATTCCTACGGCCTGCAGTAATGAAAAGGGGGGACAAAGGACTGCCCTGGTGTGGGAAGGGACCCTGGGACTCTTCAGTACAAGGTTCTGATGAGGGTCCTGGGCATTATTATTTAGACCCTCCATCACAAATCTACTGCTGCTTGAATTGTCCTAATATTTTCAATAAAACTAGTTGTTTTTCTTTGATATGTCTAGATAATCCAGAACAAGCTCCACTTGACTTTAAAGACATAAAATATAGTCTTGATCTCAAATCAGCTAGGTACTGAGAGGTAGAGGTACAACAAAAACCACTAAGTCCCTTCTTAAAGGACCCTACTGCTAACTTGGTTCTTACATGTAAAAGTTAATGAGCAAGGCAGAGACTGATAAGTACCATGCCCATGGCTGGGCCTAGAACTATGGGCAGGAGTTCATCAAGAAGAGAACCTATGGTCAGAGAGAAAGCTGTGGGTGAGCCAGAATCAAATAACTAGGGCCTTTTCACTTCTGAGTATGTGTCTTGTGTTTTCCCCTAGACTGGATATTCTTATGCATATTTGTAGTAAGCCAGAAGGAAGAGAATGCATTGGGAGAGATGCAAGATTCTAAAGAAGGAGGGATTGACTGGATAATAAATGTCCAAGAGGGTGAGAATAGGTGGAAAGGTAAGCTCTTCTTTGGGGTTGAAAGAGGCAAGATTGGGTATAAAGAAACACAGATATTTAGGGTAGGAGAGTAGAGGGAGTCATTTGATGGAAAGATTCAGGAAAGGATTGGCAATGTGAGAAGAGAGAAAATTCCAGAAAGTTGGCAAGAAAAATACATTTGTGACTATAGCAAAAAGAGGTAAATAAAGGGATTCCTCAGTAGCAGGGTGGAACTACCCAACTGACTGCATGCACTTTTCAGGGCTGGATGGCTATGGCCCCAGCAGCTTCCCCAGCGTCACTCATCCTGCACTGGAAGCTGAACTGCTGAGTGATTTGTAAATGGTGACCTTCTGAAAGCGAAGAGGCTGGCCTTTGAATCCTTTTTCTGATTGGTCCACTACTTGACTCCTATCTTTTTAGGGTGGAGACATGGGCTTGCTTAAAAAAAAAACACACACAAACAAAACATACCTTGTCTGTGCCGTTTGACCATATCTCAGGTTTTATAGAGACTAGAGATGGCCAAATAAATGCGATCACTTTTTTTTCAATATATTTTTATTAATTTCAGAGAGGAAGAGAGAGGGAGGGAGAAACATCAATTATGAGAGAGAATAATTGATCAGCTGCCTCCTGCACACTGGGGATGGAGCCCGCAACCCGGGCATGTGCCCCAACTGGAAATCAAACTGTGATCTCCTGGTTCATAGATCGATGCTCAACCACTGAGTCACACCGGCTGGGCAAATGGGATCACTTTTATCTGAACTTCATATAAGTGATGTTTGTAAAGTAGCTTCATGGCTGTGATAATCTCTCCCACCAGCTAAAATATAGTTCCTATATCTCACTTTTATTATATCAGTACTAGAGGCCAGGTGCACAGATTCGTGCACTGGTGGGGTCCCTCAGCCTGGCCTGTGCCCTCTCGCAATCCGGGACCCCTTGGGGGATGTCAGATAGCCGGTTTTGGCCCGATCTCTGCAAGCCCAATCCAGCAGGAGGGAGCCCCATCTTGTGCATTGAGCATCTGTCCCTTGGTGGTCAGTGCACGTCATAGCGACCAGTTGACCAGCCATTTGATCACTTAGGCTTTTATATATATAGATAGTTTAAAAGTTAAGTTACACCCCAAATTCAGAATTGCTGACAACAGAATTACATTTAAACCTATTACTGGGGTGGGGGGGAACTATTGGTTTTTCTTAAAGAACTTTTTATAATGGTAAATTGAGGTAGAAATTCCTAATATCCTCTCTCACTCTTAATCAAGAGTCAATTAACAGGAAAGAAGATGAAACATAAAATAACAGTTTTCATTGCCTTGCTCTCTATACTTAACTGACACATCACATAATTTACCTCTTTCAGGCCTGAATAATTTACCTGCAAAAGTGCTATGTTTACTGCACTGATGAGGATGCATAGAATTTTTTTAAACTAAAAGAGACAGACTTATCCATTCTATGTGACTGAAGCAGTCTGCTCTGAGCTGTTCATTTACACCATTTTTTCTTCTTCTTTTTGTTTTTTATTAACCCTCCCGTAAGGATACTTTTCAATTGACAGAAAGAGAGAAACATGGACGATTAGTTGCCTCCCATATGTGCCCCAACCAAGGCCGGGGATCTAGCCTGCAACCCAGTAACATGCCCCAACTGGAATCAAACCTGAAACCCTTTAGTCCTCAGGCCTACGCGCTATTCATTGAGCAACCTGGATAGGGCTACACCATTTCTTCTTGACTTTTGCTTCCCAGACTTGAGTAGGAAAGCAGCACCCACCAATGGGTATTCCTTTCTACAGTTTAGGAGAAACAGCAATTATATAAAAAGACATATTTTCCTGTCAATTGATTCAAATGCATAAAAAATACAGTCACCCAGATGACTACAGATGCCAAGTCACAAATGTGATTAAATTCTGAGTAAAGTGAAGCATTATTCAGGCATCCAATACACAGAGCCAAGGCCAGTCCTCCTTCCTCCATCAATAAGTAGAGAACTATCTCTGAGAATTTCACCTGGAGCCCTTGCCTGAGTCTCCAAGCAGAGGGTGATATGATTTATAGTTTTAGCCCTGACTAGTGCTGCAATTACTTGAAATATGGTATGCTTCCACACAGCATATAGCTAATATTTTCCCTTAACAAAGATAAGATATAGTTCAAATCATGTAACTCAGTTTAATGTTAGGCTTAGAATAAATTAGTTTTACAAATGGAATTTTAAGTAAGGGTAAAAGCATTGTGTGGGGGGAAGCACAAAGAGACTCCTGCATCAATAGAATAAAATTTAATAAAGGCAAGTGTGCACAACACACAGGAGAAGAAAAACAGGCAATATATACATACAGCAGTCCCCCACTATCTGTTGGGGATTCATTTCAAGACCCCCAGTGGATGTCTGAAGCCATAGATTATTCTGAATCCTATACATACTATGCTTTTTCCCATATACATTCCTATGATAAAATTTAACTTATAAGTTAGGCAATAATTTATAAATTAACAGCAGTAAGTAATAATGAAGGAGAATAATTATAACAATATAGTGCAATAAAAGTTATGTGAATGTGGTCTCTCTCTCTCTCTCTCTCCAAATATCTTATTATTCTGCACCCACCCTTTCATTTAAAGGAAGCACCTTACTGCCGGGGTTCTTGTCCCAGCATCAAGAAGGGTTCAGGAATCTAGAAAAGGTGCTGTGCGTAGATGACATAGGAATCCAGAGACTAATAAAGAGTCTGGAGACGAGATATAATTTTGAAAGGCATTGGGGGTCAGAGGACCTTCAGCTAAAGGAACTGAAGACTTCCGCCTTGTCTAGGACCCTTGCTTTTATTAACACAATTTGTCCTAAGGCAAGGTGGAGATAATACACTTCAAAGGGTAAGGTTTCAAAGGGTACAGAAGCATTGTCAGTTTGGGGAATAGCCTATGGCTATTCAGGTGTTTGGCCAGTAGGAGGCAATGACATGTAGATTAAGATGCCCTTTAACTGTCTGGCAGCCACAATCCGATTCCTATTCAGGTTTGGGGAAATGCCTTTAGCCATTCCCAACAGGTGACGACATGTGTAACTCAACCCAGTTGAGTCCCCAAGTCTCATCAACCTTTTGATGAAACTCTTAAAATTATGACATGCTAGAATTGGTCTGCGGCACCTTACAGCTTCTCTTTGGCAAGTCTGAATCGCCAGCATCACTACTCTTGCACTTTGAGGCCATCATCAAGTAAAACAAGGGTTATTGAACACAGCACTATGATAGCCATGGTAGTTGATCTGTTATCTGAAGCGGCTACTTAGTGACTGGACTTCTCAAAATCCATAGATCCAAAATCGACACCAGGATCTTCCTAACTTCTCCAGTATTTCCCACTTCAGGAATGACCTCACCACTCACTTGTCCCAGCTAGAAACAGGGATATCACTACAACTCCTTCTCCACAGTCAATCAGGCAGCATCCTTTGTGGATTCCACCTTCCTAATACCTCTCAAACTCACCTCTTTTCATTTTGAACTCTGGCCACTGCCTACATTCAACCTCGCAGCGTGTCTCACCTGGTTAAAGTGCTTCACCCTCAGTTGGTCCCTCTCCTTCTATCTCTCTCCATGCAATTCATTTTCCCCCTGCAATTTGAGTGATCTTTCCCAAATGTTAATCAATTACATATCATTTTTATATGAGTCAAGGTCCAACTAGGAAGCAAACTACTCTGAAAAGCAGATACTGAAAACTGGTTACATAGGTGATGAAAGAGCTAAAAAGTCAAAAGAAGAGTGGAGAGGTAACCCAGAGATTAGCAACAGAAGAAAGAGCCCCTACTACCCCATGGGGGGAAGGGACAAAGGGAAAGATGGTTATTACTGGAGCCCAGAGACCGGGTCATCCAGGAGTAGTGGGAACTATCCAGCCAGTGCAGAGAGAGACGAGGCCACAGAGCAGGTAGAGTTGCAGCCAGCAATGCTGCCTGGGGTGGAAAGACTCTAGGAGAGACAGCCTTCCCACCACCATCCACTTTCCCAGTAGTACCTCCATTTGGCCACACCCAGCCAGAAGCCAGGGCATAGTAGAGCCCACTGCAGCCTGCAGGGGTCAGACAGGGCAGTCCAAGGAAAGGACTAGGAAAGGACGTGGTCCAACACTGATGACCTCCCTCCTCGAAAATCGTCAGTGTCCCTGCCCTGAAGCCCTCAGCACAGAGTACCATGGGAGATAAGATCATGTGCTCTCGCTCTGGACCCTGCCTGTCTCTCTAGGGCCACCTTTCACCAAGTTTACCAACCCTCCATGTGCTCTCGCTCTGGACCCTGCCTGTCTCTCTAGGACCACCTTTCACCAAGTTTACCTACCCTCACACTCAACTCAGTACTGCCAGCTGACTACCCACCTGCATCTTTCTGAATACGCTAAACTCTCTCACTGCTAAGCCTTTCCAGGTGCTACTCCCTAAAGCTAGAATCCACTTCCCACCCCTTCCCCACCTTCACACACCCAGCTCCTACTCCCACAGCGGTTCTGCCTCATTGCACTTGTCAGCCAGGAAGGGGCGGGGAGCCTCCCAGAGCCTCTCACCCACACCCTCCCTGGTCTGTTGGGTGCCATTTCTGTGTGTTTCCATGGCACCCTGTGCTCGCCCCGGCATAGTATTACCCCTGGTTACTGCAACCATCAGTTTTCTGATCTTCCTCATTAGAGTGTAAAGTCCTTAAAGGTAAGGACAGTATCCTACTCTCCTTCTCAGTGCAAAGGATAGTGCCCAGTACATTTAGTGGCCACTTGTTGAATAAATTAATAAGTTTGGTTTTAAGGGAAGTTATACTGCACTTAGGATATGACTTCATTTTTCAACCACAAGGTTTATTTTAAAAATTTACTCCAAATATTTTTAATGCTGGAAAGTTTTCCCTTCTGGAGGCCAGGGACTCCCTCCAAGATATTTTTGGACTATGACTTCAAAACTGAAAAACCTCCTAAAAATAGGAGGCAAGGAAGCTAAAAATGTAAGTAACATTTTAATGCCCTGAAAACTATTGAAAGGCACCAATTAAAAACAACAACAATAATATTTTATTTGACAAATAATTTTTGTTTTAAATCATGGTAGAGCAGTGGTTCTCAAAGAGTGGTCCATGGAACCCTGAGAGTCCTCAAGTCCTTTTCAGGAGTGTCTACCAGATCAACATTACTTTCACAACAATACTAAGACAGTTCTGCCTTTCTCACTGTGCTGACATATGCACTTTATGGTATAAAATCAATGGTAGTTAAACTGCTATTAGCATAAAATGAATTTAGGTCATGGCACCCAACTATACTAGCAGCCATTGTATCTACACTAAACAATGACAGTTTTACTTAATAATGCCCTTGACAAAGCTGTAAAAAATTACCAATATTATTTAATATTAACCTCTGAGTAAAAGATTCTGTGCGATGAAATTGTAAGTGTACATAAATCAGTTGTGTACACCAAAATAGGATGGTTGCCTGGGGATAAAACTTGTTTGTGGTTAAGTTGTAAACTTAGCTAGCTACTCCCCTTCAGAAAACAACAAAACCATTTGTACTTGATAGAGCAATTAATAGACAAATAGACTTGGGCATTTGGCAGGCATTTTCTCAAATACAAACAAGGTAAGCCTTTCACTTTAAGGAAAACAACTGACAGTACTTGTTGCCAATGATATAATGTAAGGTTTTAAGCAAAACTTTTGAAAACTTGTATTGGCCTCTATGAGCTTAACCACCTCCCAATATTTAAAAGCCTTTCTGATGACATTAGTAATCAGAAAAATAATTTCTTGTCAGAACATATTAGCACAAACTTAGTGGCTTAAAACGACACAGAGTTTTTGAAGTTTAAAGTCCAACAGAGGTATCACTGGAGCACAATGAAGGAGTCCAGGGCTGCCTGAGGCTCTAGGGGAGAACCTGTGTTCTTGCCTTTTCCTGCCTCTGGAGGCTGCTCTCATTCCTGGGCTCTTGGCTGCTTCCTCAATCTTTAAAAACAGCAACAGCATCTCTCTGACCTCTGCATCTGTCATCACATCTTTTTCCCCTTACCCTCTCTTACAACTTTTTCTCCCACCTTTACAGACCCTGAGCTGAGAGTTCTGATCATGTTTACAGACACACATTTCCCTCTTACAACTTTTTCTCACACCTTTACAGACCCTGTGATTACATTGGCTCCTCCGGATTACCCAGGGTAATCTCCCTATTTTAAGCTCAGCTGATTCACAAGTTTCATTCCACCAGCAACTTCAATTCCCCTTTGCCATGTAACCTAACATATTCATACACTTTGGCGATTAGGACGTGGATAACTTTGGGAGACCATTATTCTCCATTATTCTGACTACAGCAGGTGGTGAAAGTCACAACTGTGATTTTTTTTTGGGGGGGGGGGATATCTATAATAATAAAAGTGTAATATGCTAATTAGACTGGACATCCTTCCGGACATCCTTCTGGACAACCTTCCGGATGAAGCCAGGGCTGTGAGGGAAGCCTGGGTCCCGGGCGCCAGAAGGAAGCTGGTGCTGGCAGCTGGGGGAAGGAAGGTCTAATCATGCATGAATTTCGTGCCTCAGGCCTCTAGTTTTTTAATATGTGTCAACGTTCAGAAGATCTGTATAATTTAGTGAAGCAACATTTTTGAAAAGTGGATGAAAGTTTCAAAGTGTAAGACAGCCCCAGCTGGTGGGTCAATTGGTTAGAGCCTCCTCCCCTATACCAAAAAGGTTGTGGTTCATTCCTGATCAGTGCGCATACCTAGATTTCAGGTTCAATCCCCGGACAGGGTGCATGCCAGAGGCAACCAATCTCTCTCTCTCTCTCTCTCTCTCTCTCTCTCTCTCTCTCTCCCTTCCTCTTTTTCTCTAAAAATAAGTAAACATATCTTCAGGTGAAGATTGAAAATGAGTGCAAGACAGATGGATTTAATGTTAGAGTACAAAAATGTCATTGGTATGGTTTCAGATTCCAAATTACAACTAGTCTTTTAGAAATTAGTATTTATTGAATTTGATATAGTATCAAAGAAGAATATACAAAATTATCTGAAAAAACTATTAAAATACCTCTTCTTTCCAACTACATGTCTACGTAAGTCCAGATTTTTTTTCATTTAATTCAACCAATGCAACAATATATTGCAACACATTGAATGCAGAAGCAGATATGAGAATCTAGCTGTCTAGCCAGACTTCAAAGAGGCTTACAAAAATGTAAAACAATGCCACTCTTCCACTAATTTTTTTTAAATATATTTTATTGATTTTTTACAGAGAGGAAGGGAGAGAGATAGAGAGTTAGAAACATCGATGAGAGAGAACCATCGATCAGCTGCCTCCTGCACATCTCCTACGGGGGATTTGCCCGCAACCCAGGTACATGCCCTTGACCGAAATCGAACCTGGGACCTTTCAGTCCGCAGGCTGACGCTTTATCCACTGAGCTAAACTGGTTTCGGCCCACTAATTTTTTTTAAACATGGTTATTTTTTTGTAAAAATATGCTATCCGTGTTAACATGTAATAAATTTGCTACCTTTAAGTGGATTAATAATTTTTTAAAGTTTGTTTGCAGTTTTTTTAAAAACAAGGATACATATTTATTTATTTATTTATTTAATCCTTTCCTGAGGACATGCTTTTATACATTTTAAATATATTTTATTGATTTTTTTACATAGAGGAAGGGAGAGGGATAGAGAGTTAGAAACATCGATGAGAGAGAAACATCGATCAGCTGCCTCCTGCACACCTCCCACTGGGGACGTGCCCACAACCAAGGCACATGCCCTTGACCAGAATCGAACCTGGGACCCTTCAGTCCACAGGCTGACGCTCTATCCACTGAGCCAAACCAGTTAGGGCGCTTTCATTGATTTTAGAGAGAGAGGAAAAGAGAGGAAGAGAGAGAGACATTGATATGAAAGTGAAACATCGCCTCCCGCAATGTGCTCTGACTGAGGATCGAACCTGGAACCTTTCTGTATACAGGGCAACGCTCCAACCAACTGAGCCACACCAGCCAGGGCTGTTTCCAGTTTTAATTCTAATATGATATATTTTGATAGCTATAACTCACATAAACAAAAGCTTTTTAAGGTCCTCAATAATTTTCAAGCATGGAAAGGAGTCCTGAGACCAAAATGGTTTGAGAATTGCTATAGTAGAATAACAATTATTCCAGGGAAACAGATAAATATGTGATCTTTAAATCTGATTGCTGTTTATTGGAGAGTTTGCCCCACTCTTCTGCTTCCAATGACCTTTATAATGATTACTAGAGGCCCAGTGCACAAAATTCATACACTCGGAAGTGGGGGGGTCTCTCAGCCCAGCCTGCGCCTTCTCACAGTCTGGGACCCCTCAGGGGATGTCTGCCTGCTGGGGATCGGGCCTAAGGCGGCAGTCAAACATCCCTCTCACAATCCGGGGCTCTTGCAGTCTTGGACCCCTGGCTCCTTACCACCCGCCTGCAGCAGAGGCGGGAGAGGCTCCCACCACTGCCGCTGTGCTCACTAGCCATGAGCCTGGCTTCTGGCTGAGTAGCGCTCCCCCTGTGGGAGCACACTGACCACCAGGGTGCAGCTCCTGCATTGAGCGTCTGTCCCCTGGTGGTCAGGGCATGTCATAGCGACTGGTCGTTCCGCCATTTGGTCTATTTGCATATTAGGGTTTTATTATATAGGATGACATTCTTGTGAGGGTCCCTGGGTTGGTCAGACTACCAAAAGGCAAGTTCACCAGCTGAAGAAAGAGGAAGCCCTGACATTTGATCAGAGCAGCAGAGACCCAAAACAGGGCAATTCTGTTCACAAGGACAATAAGGGCGTAAAAAGGTAGAGGGAGTAGCCTGGGTTAACTCCTGAGTCCATGGAATAGTAGGTGCAGGAAGAGGGCCACACCTACTGCCCTGACTCCTTTCAGACTCTTTTGGAGATTAAGATAGGGCAGAAATGGTGAAACAATACCACAGCTGACCCTCTGCAGAATGGGGGTCTCCCTAAATGAAAACCCCGTTTCAAAATGGTGATCATGCACGCACTGTGTCATGCCCATAAGCCACCTGATCAGATATACTTTTCATTGAGTGCTCATTGTGTGATAGGCTCTCCCACATTTCTCATCTCATTACGTAGAAAATCAACCACAGTGAGCATTGCTAAACACGAAACTAGGTCACCTAGGAAGAATCTGTGGAACTTCCTCTCATTCTAAAGGCCATCAAATCTACGGTAGTTTCCCATTCCTCTGTGACACGCCAATGTGCTCTGTATAATAGAGGGTGCTTAGTGAATTTAGTTGTTGCTGCAGGCCTATTGAAAAAATATCCAGGATAAACTAAATGATGACTCAAGGGCTCTTGCAAAAATATGATTGAAAATTCTATGGCTGTCTCTACATCATAAGAGCATAATGGTAAAACTACCTAGCTATAGTACAGACAACACTCTGGCAGGATTTTTCATTTTCAGTATGTTTTGGTAATGTCAGATATGCAAACCCTGCCTTTACCAATGCCCTATGGCATTTTAGTAATGCATTTTCACAAAGGCTGGGCTCCTTCTTACTGTCTGTGTCACCAAGTATGCTGCAGCCTCGGGTCAGTTCCTTAACCTCTCACAGCTCCGATTCCTCATCTGTCACCTGGGTGCAGGAATTCCTACCCATAAAGGTTGTTGCGAGGCTTAAAAGCAACAATAATGTGTATGGAAGGGCTCTTGATAAACTGTAAACTGTCATGCAAGTGACACAGCCAAGGAGGAACTTGATGTCTTCATTTCTCCCTCCCGTCTTCATCATTCCAACCCTCAAGTCAGCCCAAATTCAAATTCAATCCAAGTAAAATCATGGATTTTGTTATAAAAATTCAGACTTAAAATGGATGCACCTTATTCTTCTTCCAAGCAAACTTGGCCCTCCTGAGGCCCTTCTATATATAGTCTACATCTTACTCTGTTCTGTTTTATTTATTAATATCTAACAATGTGATATTTACATGAAATGCTCAGTGACTGACTTGTATAATCAATTATTCATTCAGTCCATATTTAAGTATTTGCTAAGTGTCAGGCTCTGAACTAGACAGGTAGGATATAGCAATGAAAAACAAATACAAAAATCCCTGCCTACATAGAGCTTATATTCTAATGGAGGGTGGTATGGGGATTCAGATGATCCTATGTAATAAAGAGCTAATATGCTAATTAGACCGAACAGCAGAACAACTGTCCCGACAACCTTCCAAACGAAGCCGGGGCTGCGAGGACCAGCCGAGGCTGCAAGGGACTGCGAGGGCAGCCGAGGCAGCCGGGGCTGTGAGGGCAGAGCCCCTTGCATGAATTTCGTGCATCGGGCCTCTAGTAGGAAATAAATAAGTAAAGACCAACACTATTGTCAAGGGTGATAATGAGCTACAGAGGGGAAATGGGGAGGAAAATAGAGAATGCAGGCCATTGGTGACAGAGTAGAGCATGCAAGTAATGCAGTCAGGGCAAGGCTTCACTACTATGATGTCATTCAAGTGAACCTCTGATGCAGTTATCATGGAGAAAGGAGATGGGGCAGCTCAGTTAGAGTGTCATACCAATATGCCAAGGTTGCAAGTTTGATCCGGCACATACAAGGATCAACCATGAATGCGTGAATAAGTGGAACAACAAATTGATGTCTCTCCCTTTCTCTCTCTCTAAAATAAATAATTTTTTAAAAAGAGAGAGAGAAAGGAGATGGTTCAAGGTAGTGAAGACAGCAAGCACAAATGTCCTGAGGCCTAGTGTAGTTAGGAGACAGCAAGGAAGCCAGGATACCTGGAGGGTAAAGGAAGGGGAGAGTCATAGAAAATGAGTAAAATATAGTGGAGGGGAGGAAATAGGCAAAATCCAGTGGCTTCCCATATCCAGAGGACTGCATGGCTGGATATAAGTATTGAAAGAACCATTTTGACTACTGTATGAAGACTCGAGTCTTGAACAGCAATGATGAGAAAAGAAAGACCAGCTGGGAGGATTTGCAAATAATATGAGAGAGAGAGATTAAATTGGTAAGCAGGGAGATGGTGAGAGGTAGACAGAGTTTAAATATATTTTGATGGTAGAAACAACAGGATTTTCAGAAGGATTGGATGTGGGATATAAGAGAAAGAGAGGATGACTTTAAGGATTCCAACTACTGAAATAACGGAGTGGCCCTTCACTTAGATGAGGTAGATTGCAGGTGGACCAGGTTGTGGGGGAGTGAGTGGGAAGATTAGCAGTGATTTTGGACTTATTAATTTAGAGATGCCTTTTTACATCCAGATGTCAAGGAGGCAGCTGAAATTTATAGGGAGAGGTCTGAGCTGGATATAAGTTTGGGAGTATCTGCATTTATATGGCATTTAGAGCTAGGTTGAGGCTGAATGATATTATCAAGATAATGAGCATGGAAGCAGAAGAGAAGGATTTCAAGGACTGAGACCAGAGCCTTTAAAATCAAGAATCTGAGGGGGGGAAACAGCAAGAAAAACTTAGAAGGAATGACCAGTGAAATATAGACTGGTGACTAGTGACCTGTAGACTGTTATGACCTGAAAGTGAAGTGAAAAAGTTTATCAGAAAGCACAGAGTGGTCAACACATCAAACGCTGCTGAGAGGTGAAGTCAGACGGAGACTAACAATTGACAGTTGGATTTAGCAAAGGGAAAGTCATTAATGACCTTGACAAGAATAGGGTGGTGGGGACAAAAGCCTGAATGAAGAGAATTCAAGAAAGGATATATGGAAAGGAACTGGAGGCAGCAAATATAGAGGACTCTTTTAAGAAGTTATGCTGTAGCCCAGCCGGGGTGGCTCAATGGTTAAGCGTCCATCTATGAACTAGGAGGTCACGGTTGCCTGGGTTGTGGGCTCGATCCCCAGTGGGGGACGTGCAGGAGTCAGCTGATCAATGATTCTCTCTCATGGGTGATGTTTCTATATCTCTCTCCCTCTCCCTCCCTCCCTGAAATCAATAAAAACATATTTTTTAAAAAGGAAGTTATTATTGTAAAGGAAAATAAAAATAAAAAGGGAAAAGGAGACTATGGGGTTGAGAAGTTTTGTTTGCTGGAAACGTTTGAGATATTTATAAACATTCACTGTATTCATAATTCTTTATAAGCAAATATACAAAGAACCAAGACTGAACATAGATGAGTTTTGCTCCTGATTTCTCTTTTCATGAATATGGTTGGCAACTACACAAAAAAGAAAGAAATCCAAGCCTTACAAAGAGACCGAGGCCCTATCCTCAGACACACAGCTGAGAGCAGATCTTAATTGGCTTCAGATTTTGAGCACAAATGAACCCAAATGGATTCAACTTCACTGAACTATGTATCGTTTATTTTGTTACTGAAATAAGAGTATCAGGCAACTGGAAATCAATGAATTGATTTAAATATTATGCAAAAGATGGAGCTATTACTATGAGTACATTTTTATGATTTAAAAATCACATTTCAGCATTTTCCTATGTCAGGGGCTATGACAGGGCAGCATTGATTAACACATTCAGACCCAATCATCAAGAAAAAGACTGGGAACTGCAAATTTCCCTGTGAAAGATGTCTTCTTAGGTCCACACTAAGTTCAAAGTTATTAAATAATGACAGTTGAGTTTGGGAGTTTTTTTGGCATGTGATTTGTTTTTAACTTTTTACTACAAAAAAATTTGTAATATGCTAAAGTAGAAAGAATAGATAATAATCTTCCCCTCATATACTTAAGACTCAGCTTAACAATTAGCAACTCATGGCTAAGCTTATTTCATCTTTATCCTCCTCACCTACTTCTCTCTCTCTCTTGCATGCACTGGACTTGTTTTGGAGCAAATTCTAGACATCATAGCATTACATCTATAGTTATTTCAGTGTGCTTGTCTGAAAAAGAAGAAGGATTCTTTAAAATGCCCACATAACTTTATTATTATTTTCACACCTAAAAATTAGAGTAGTTCCTTAATTCCATTAAACATTCTTTAGAGTTCACATGTTCTCATATGTCCTATTAAGTTTCTTTCTACACATAGTTTGTTTGAGTCAGGATCCTGACAAGGTCCACAAATGTAAACATCATTGTTGAAAGGAACAAATGGAGAAATTCAAGACAGTTTTGGTTTACAGGCAAATTACCAGAAGCTGTTTAGTGTTATGGTATACTAAAGGCCCAGTGCACAAAATTCTTGCACTCGGGAGTGGGGGGTCCCTCAGCCCGGCCTGCACCCTCTCATAGTCTGGGAGCCCGCGGGGGATGTCCGACTGATGGCTTAGGTGGAGCAGGCCTAAACCATCAGTTGGACATCCTTAGCACTGCTGTGGAGATGGGAGAGGCTCCCACCACCGCTGCTTCGATCGCCAGCCATAAGCTGGGCTTCTGGCTGAGCACCACTCCCCCTGTGAGAGAGCACTGGCCACCAGGGTGCAGCCCCTGCATTGAGCATCTGCCCCCTGGTGGTCAGTGCATGTCATAGCGACTGGTCGTTCTGCCATTTGATCAATTTGCATATTAGCCTCTTATTATATAGGATACCATAAAATCAATTTTGATTGAAATGGGAACAGTGCATTTTAAAAATATAATTCAATAGGATCTAAGATACCTTCCAAATACTGAAAAGCATTTTCTCAAACCAAATAAAGATTATTTGAGGCTGCCAATTACAAATGCATTTACAATTGATTTGGGAGTTTCAGCTAAAAATACAAAATCTTATTTAAAGAAATATGTATTTCTCCTCTTGGGTGACTTGGCTTTGTGTTGTAAACTCTAGCCCATTCATTCTTCCAGCTGTACTAACATAGCCACCTTAAACATTCTTCAGCTCAGTCCAGTCCTAAGAAACTATTCTCTTACTCGCCAGAAAGAACCAAAACAAAGTAATAATTACACATTAGAAATTTTTGCATAAATAAATTATGACTCTGACTCTGGTGCTAGGGGAGATTTGGATGGAACAAAACAAACACAAAGACTATAACACTTAGATATTAAAAGTTAAGCAAATAGCTCAGCCGGCGAGGCTCAGTGGTTGAGCTTCCACCTATGAACCAGGAGGTCACGGTGCGATTCCCGCCAGGACACATGCCTGGGTTGCAGGCTCCATCCCCAGTACGGGGCATGCAGGAGGCGGCCTATCAATGATTCTTTCTCATCATTGATGTTTTTATCTCTCTCTCCCTCTCCCTTCCTCTCTGAAATCAATAAAAATATGTATTTTTTTAAAAGTTAATAACTACCTTAAACATAATTACACTAATTTCATGCTTTTTATTGTCAGCATCACAGTATCAGAACTCAAAGGAAGCTTGGAGCTCTAGGTCCCTTTGTTAGAGGTGAGGCACCTGAGGCTGAATGACTTGCCTGGGTTTGAACAGCAGGAAAGCTCATCCCCAAACCCAAGTCTCCTGACTACCAGGCAGCTCCTTTCCCTGCTGCTATGTCAAATCATCAGTCCCAAACTGCCAGATTATTTCTGATTCAAAGACACCCCTTTCCCATTAAAAGTCTTCCCTCTTCCTGTGAAGCAAGACTTGGGAGAACCACTTTTAAATTGTCATTATCTTTACTTTCTACGATCACTTCAGGAAATGTTCTCAACTATTTTAAATGGTTTCTTTTGTTGCACTATTTAATGGAAACTTTATTTAACTATATAGTTCTACTGATTATTTAACTTTTACAATTTCTATCCTTTTGTCCAAGAGAGAATGAAATACTAGTGCAGTTTTCAAAATGTAGTAAATATTGATTCTCTCCAAATCATATGAATGTTTACCTTTTAAAACAGTCAGCTGTCATATTTATAGTCTTCACAAAAATTACAGAGCAATACTTATCAATTTTCGCTTCACAGGAAAGATACATTATCAGTAAAGTATGAAAAATACTTTTCAAAGGAACACTACATAATTTGTTATAATAGCTCCCCCTAGTGAGCATTTCTATTATTGTTTTCTGAAGGTTATTTATTCTAGTATTTGTTACAGTTTCTTAGAAATTTCCTTTCTATCATACATGCAAACAAGAGTTTTGTCACCAAAGGGTCTTTTCAGCTCCACATATACTCACAAGAATTAACCCTATTAGCAGAATGGTTTTCAATTAGAGAATAGTTATTTTTTCCATTAAACTTGAAACAGGAAAAATGAAAAGAACAAAGAATCCATCAGATATTATTGATAAAAACAACTGTGATTTATTGAGCATTTTCTATGTGCTATAGGTTCTGTTCAGTATTTCCATGGATTATTTAATTTAATTTTTATAGCACTTTATGCTGTTAATACCATTACTAGTCTCATTTTACCGATGAAGAAACTAAGTCTTTGGCCCAAGGACATACAGATAGCACATGGCAGCTGAAATTTGAATCCAGGTAGTCTGACTCCAGAGTCTGTGCTCCAAGCCACTATTCTATTCTGTTGACACAGCCACGGGATAAGTTAAGTGCCAGATCTGGTTTTTCTCATAATAAGAAGCCTGCTTGCCAGATTATTGCATTATGTATCCACTCTATTTTGCTTATGTCACAGAGAGGTTCAAAGTCTTCCTGCCCCAAAGTTGTCATTCCCTCTTTCTACATAGTCACCTGAGTTTATAGCTGCCACCTAGTAAAGAAGTAGTAATTAATTCCAGGCCTGGAGCAGGAGAGATACAAGATGAGCCTGAAACAGCTCATTATGTCAGAAAGTAAGAGAGTGCTCCCTCCACCCACCCACTGCCCACCCAGCCCACCTCCCACCAAAAAATGATAGGAGCAAGTCACAAGGGCACAGGTGCCAATTTGGAGAAACTTCTGCTGGCCAAACATGGGGTAATTTGAGCACCAAAATGATTCCTTATAAACCACTGAAAAGTTAAGAATCCATGAGTCCATACTAACATTAGATAGAGGATAGATAGATAGATAGATAGATAGATAGATAGATAGATAGATAGACAGGCAGATAGGGAAGAAAAAAGGAGGGCTCTCACGAATGTTGAG
>NW_005366245.1:2785749-2817475 GCF_000412655.1 Myotis brandtii | reverse complement strand
GATAGATAGATAGATAGATAGATAGATAGATAGATAGATAGACAGGCAGATAGGTAAGAAAAAAGGAGGGCTCTCACTGACAGGAGAATGTTGAGAGAAGACAAGGAAATGTGTACTATTTTCTTATCTTTGCAATTTTTTGTGCAACATTAAAATATTTCCAAATAAAGTTCTATATGTAAATAGAGTAATGGCGACCCATTATGACCACCCTGTGGCTCCGCATGCTTGTGGAGTAGAGCCTTCTCTGTGAGCAGCAGATGGCCTCTGCGGGCTGAGCTGCCGTCTGTGCCCCGCTCCTGTCCCTCCACTCGGGAACGTCATTCCAAGGCTTCTGATGTGAGGAGTAAAAGACCCAACTGATGACATTCTTTTAGTGAGCTGCCTGGGACCTGAATAAACTCAGGAAGTGGGTGCGAGGTAAAGAGCCCTGGACAAGCAGCAGAGGAGCCTGCATGTCTGGTCCTGGCTCCAAGGATTAGCTGTGTGGCCTGAACCAGTCACACCACCTCTGGGAGATGAACACTCTGACCTGGAATTTATCTCAGGTCCCTTCTAGTGTTATGATTTTATGTGTTACATCCTCCATTACATCCATCAGATAAGGCCATGGATTAAGCAGTAGGCAATATACCTCTAATGATACAGCCACCGTGGACTTGAAATCTTCCACATGTTACTTTTTCCTCTTGCTACTTAACTGAGTATTATGTACATGTATGTTGCATTTTAAAAAACTGGAGGTAAAGGTATGTGTGCCCGCGAAGTGGGATGAGAAGAAGGGAAGGGAGGGAGGAAGGGAAGACAGAGATAGTATTCTTAGAATCAGGAAGAACAGCACATACAAATGATGACATTTAAAAATCGGCAGCAATGACTCACAACTTAAAACAATGCCTTCATTTTGTATAACGCCTTGCAGTTTTGAAGTGCTGACCTGAAGAAGAAATATGCCTGGACTGCTTATGATTAACTGGGCCCAAATTCATAATCAGAGTCTAGCAGCCATTGTTTACAGAGGTCTCTCACACACACATGCATATCAGGGAAAAGTGGCAGATTAAGCTGCCAAGAAACCTGCACAGCTTGCGGACTCTGAGCCCAACCTTCTAAAGGAGTTTCTGAAATCGTATTTTGACCACTGGGCTGAGACTTGCCCTGTCCAATCAGAGCTGCACAGCTATTCATCCTCATTTGGTCTTTACTGACCAATCAGAGTGGCTCCACAACAGCCAATCAGAACACACAATCCTCACCAATCATGACCATGCTATTTAAACCAATCAAACTGTGCAAATTTGGATTCCTCTTTTGCATAATAATAGACCAACAGGGACCCTGCTGGACACTTTTCTATGTAAGGGGGCCTCCCCTTTGTCTCAGGGTAGCACATTCGCAGTTTCCTCCAGAGACTGCATTTTCCTCAGTTTGCACACTGTTTACCTGAATAAAGTTTCTCCTTAAAAATATATATATTTTTATCGATTTCAGAGAGGAAGGGAAAAGGAGAGATAGAAACATCAATGATGAGAGAGAATCATTGATCAACTGCCTCCTGCATGCCCCACACTGGGGATCAAGCCTGCAACCCAGGCATGTGCCCTGACCAAGAATCAAATTATAACCTCCTGGTTCATAGGTTGACACTGAACCACACAGGCTGGGCAAAGTTTCTCCTTTTTACTGCACCCCAGATTGGGACTCCTGTTAGCACTGGATTGATGGCAGTGAACTTTTGTTGACAGAAGCAATTCCATATCCATTGTCTCATTTTATCTTCCAAAGCACTCTGTGAGACAACCGGGTCAGGCCCATTTCAAAGATGAGTAAATTGGTTCGGAGAAGGCAGAAGCCCCACAGCTAATTTTTGGTGGGTTGTCAATTAGAATCCCAGTTTTTTGACCCTCTGGTGATGCTCTTCCCAATCAAAAAGTTCAAAACCTATAAGATTTCTTCTACAAAATAGTGGGCCTGTCTACTTCAAAAGTCACTGTCAATTAAAGGCAAAGAATGGCTGAGAAACATTCTTAGATTACTAGCAATCCAAGCGCTTCTCCTTTCTGCCCTGAGGTCTATGGGAATTCAGTCTGCACTCAATACCCAATGAGGCAACTCTTAACCAATGAGGGATGAGAGCTGGTGGATAAATACTCCCTCTTCCATCCTCAGGGAGACAATCCTGAAATCCTCAGACTGAAATCCTCAGAAGCTTCCAGAGGTACCAAGCCCTAGTCCAGTCATCCAGAGCAAGAGCCAACTCAAAATGCAACTTGGTATCAGCTTTTCCTCACTGTTTCCTTCTGACAGTGCCCTACATCAAGCGCCTGCACTCAAGCCCTTGTCTCAGGCTCTGCTCTCTGTGAGGTACCAGGCGGAGATTCTAACACGGGGTGTTACATGGAAGACTCAGACCAGCCTGATGCTTTCATTGCTTTGTGTATAACGACTTTTTCTAGATGCTCGTAGGATTTCTTCTTTATCATCAAAGTGTTACAATTCTATCAGAATGCAATCAGATATGCAGCCTTTTTCCAATAATTTGCCTGACACATGGGTATGTGCTCAAAATTTTCAGATTGGGGTCTTCTTTGGATCAAGAAATCCATCTCCTTCTGCTAAGATTCTCTCATCCCTTTCTGAAATTCCTCTCACTAACAGATTGGATCCCTTTCACCTGTCCCACTTGGTACTTCCATAATTTTCCTCTGAGTTCTGGACAATCTCTCCAGTTTGTCTTCTGCTTAGCTAACTGGATTTCCAGCAGTTTTTAGCCCCTTGTCTAACTAGCCCTTTGGGGTGTGGCTGCATTGGCTCAGGTTCCCTGCTCACTCCCCTAAGCAGATATAGATAACATGCCATACTATTGTACTTAGTGGTTTTCTTTGCCCAGATGGAATTCCTATCCAGCCCTCTTTCCCCATTTTTACTAGTACTGGCACCCAAATTTCTCTTTCTAGATGCACATCTTCCACAGTGTCAGTGGTCACAGCACAGATGAGGCTAACCCCACACTCACTCTAAAAGTGGGCATTTGACCCAGTTGGGGCCAATCAGTGTGAATCTCTCTCTGCTAGGCGGGTAACTGATATAATAATATAAACCTGGAGTTACTGGTGGCCATCTTTGCCACCAATGGGAAGAACTTGTCAGAGAATCGGGATCAAAACAAAGAAGTGCAGAACCAAGACATAGATCAGGAGATACATTTCTGTCTGCTGAGCACCTGGGTTCTGCAGTATCTGAGCAAGACCTACCCCTGCACCTTTCTGTTTCCTAAACCTATAAATTCCCCTTTTTGCATAAGCTGATTTGAGTTGATATTCTGACATTTGCAACAGAAGATCACTAATGAAGGTTACATATAAATGTGGTTCTTTATTGAGACTGTATTTGCAGTGTGTAGTGGAAAGAGAAGAGATACTTGAAATTAGGACTAGTTTGCATTTTGAGCTTCACCACTTATCAGTTCATAGACACTGTGCTATGGTCTGAATGATTTTAACCCCCTCAAATTTTATATTGAATCCCCCCCACCAAGCCGATGGTGTAAAAAGGTGTGGCCTTTGGGAGGTGATTAGGCCATGAGGGTGGAGCCCCCATGAATGGGATTAGTGCCCTTCTGTCAAGTGAGACTACAATGAGAAGTCTGCAACCCTGAAGAAGGCTTTCCCCTGACCAGCCTGGTCTCAGATTTGCAACTTCTAGAATTGTGAAAAATAAATTTTGTTGTTTATAAGCCACCCAGTTGGTGATATCTTCTTATAACATTAAATACATCATTTCTGAGCCTTATTTGTTATCTTTTTTAAAATCTTTTTAAAAATCTTTTTTTTTTCCCATTGATTTTTAGAGAGAGTGGAAGGGAGATGGAGAGACAGAGAGAAACACCAATGTGAGAGAGACACATCGATTGATTGCCTCCCACAAGGGTCCTGACCAGGGCCAGGGACTGAGCCTGCAACTGAGGTACATAACCTTGACTGTGATTAAACCTGGGACCCTTCAGTCTGAAGGCCGACACTCTATACACTGAGCCAAACAGCTTGAGCCTTATTCCTTATCTTTAATACGGAGTAAGATCCTACTTACTTCACAGATCTGTTTGAGCAGCAACTGTGAAATCTATTTCAAAGTGCTTGAGGACATAAAGCATTCTGAAAAGGTTCCCATGCATTAACAAAGAGACATGTCATCATGCTTCAAAGACTGGTTTCACACCATTATGCTGTTTGGTAAACTGAATATGGCTACTTTACCCTATTGTGAAAATTAAATTGATTGTGGTATATAGACATTGAATGAATTAAAAATTTTCTAATTCAAAACATATTCATCAGCTAAGCATATTATGCTTATACAATATTTGAAAAGAATTGTCTTTGCTTTTAATGAGTTATTGTCAGTATTGTACCAAGTACATTGCCCCCCAAAATTAACACTTAGTTGTTAAACTTTACGGAGGAGCATGTATCACTTAAAGCTTAACTGTAATTGAACCCATCATGGGCACAGTCGCTAGCTTCAGCTCATACGAAATTACTTTATCCTCTGCAAAGCTTACTAACTAGAAGGTACTTGAAAATTATTATATTGATTATAACACCATAAATAACTGTAAAATAATGGATTTTTTTCCTGAGCACACACACATTTTCTCTCTTTTTTATTCCTAATGCTGGTGTAAGCAGAAAGGACACTTCCCTCCAGCCACTCCATGTGGGCTCTCATCCAATAAAAGGGACACAGACACTAAAGAATGATCATACAAAACACTAAATATATCATTTCCCATTAGCACAGCACACGTCCTATTCCTGGTAGTGGAAATTAGGCCATGCTAATGTAAGAGCCCAATAATGAGAGCATAAAAATTAATACTCATCTCTATGATGAGTTTCAAGTTTCCAAGAATCAACCTAATTCTCTTTTTAATATTCTAACTGGTAGAAAAGTTAGGCAGCTACTTGTGAAAGAAGAAAGAAGAGTGTGATGGTTAATTTCATGTGTCTGCTTGGTTAGCTCATGGTATCCAGATATTTGGTCAAATATTATTCTAGATGTTTCTGTGAAGGTATTGTTTAGATGAGATTAACATTTAAATAAACAGACTTTGAGTAAAGCAGATTATTCTTTACCTATGCCGCCATCTTGGTCCCCCCTCTAGAGCTGATATTCTTAACCACTACAGAAAACTGTCTCCTAAGACTCTGGAGAAATGTGATACTAAATAAATAAATACATACATACATACATACATACATACATACAAATATACAAATGAAACCCACACCAATTATGTTAGAGAACTGAAGGGAATTTGGTATTCTTATAAATCTTTATGAATGACTTAATTTAAAAAAAGACAGTTTCCCCAAAGAAAAGGCAATTCTGCCAGCAGAATACTTTTGTACTTGAACTGCAGCATCATCTCTTTCCTGAGTCTTCAGCCTGCAGATTATGGATTTGCCAGCCCCCACAAACTCATGGGTCAATTCCTTAAAATAAATCTCTCTCTTCATCTGTGTATCTAATCTGTAGCTATATCTATATCTATATCTTATCTATCCTTTTGGTTCTGATGACAGATTTTGTTTCTTCAGCTCAGCCTTTGGTAATCTTCCATGAAAATGATTTGACATGTGTCCTCTAGATTTATCTACTCTTGACAAATCTCCAAACAGATCCCAATCTCTAGCCCCATCCCTAGGATGTTGACCATTTATTAAGGAGAGACTCCTGCCTGCTCATTTAATCTTAGCAGCAGGGTCATTCTTTATGGTAGGCTGGTGAGGCCCTCTCAGTTCAGGGTTCTCATCTTTAATAATACCTCATGAAGGATGCATTTCATTGTTCAGAATGTATAAGGAATTTATTAGTAACTGATAAGACCTGAAAAGCAAAAGTGGGCACTTCTCTATCAGGAACTGTCATTGATGATGTGTTTAACTGTATTCAGAGTCATGTGATGATAAGATAGATCACATGATTTAGTGCAATTAGGTCCCAAGGTAGGTGCTGAGAAACAGCAATCCTGAAAGTTTCAAGAACTCTAGAGTTAAAAACAGTTTGAAGGTAAGTTGCCTTGTTCTCCACCTTTCTCTCTTGAGTCTGCTGACACTGCCCCGCTCTCTCTCGTTAGCCTCTGGCTGTCATTCTTTATGGTAGGCTGGTGAGGCCCTCTCAGTTCAGGGTTCTCATCTTTAATAATACCTGTAGAGGCTTTATAAGAGAAACAAAGATATTACTTCTAAAGAGCTAAACCTACAAGAGGGAGGGTATTAATAAAACATAATTTACTAGATAACTAATTATTATACTAGATATGAATATAGTTTATCAGAGTTTTCCCCAACAGATTTGCCGAAAGGCCCACAGGTATGTTCTGAGTGCATATTGGTTATCAGATTTCAATTAAGTTTCAGAGTTCTGATGGAGAGATATTTGAAGTTGATGTTGAAATTC
This sequence comes from Myotis brandtii, assembly GCF_000412655.1. NCBI lineage: Eukaryota > Metazoa > Chordata > Mammalia > Chiroptera > Vespertilionidae > Myotis > Myotis brandtii. The sequence continues at coordinate 2,811,013 of NW_005366245.1, read as the reverse complement.
CCAAACCATCTGTGACTCTCAAGACCATGTTAGAAGATTTGGGAATGGATGATGAAGGCGATGATGACCCAGTTCTTCTACCCAATGGTAATGCAGCAGTATTGAAAAAGGTCGTTCAGTGGTGCACCCACCACAAGGATGACCCTCCTCCTCCTGAGGATGATGAGAACAAAGAAAATCGAACAGATGATATTCCTGTTTGGGACCACAAATTCCTCAAAGTTGACCATGGAACACTTATTGAACTTACTCTGGCTGCAAACTATTTAGACATCAAAGGTTTGCTTGATGTTACCTGCAAGACTATTGCCAATATGCTCAAGGGGAAAATCCCTGAAGAGATTCGCAAAACCTTCAATATCAAAAATGACTTTACTGAAGAAGAAGAACCCAGGTACGCAAAGAGAACCAGTGGTATGAGGAGAAGTGAAACGTTGTGCCTGACACTGTAACACTGTAAGGATTGTTCCAAATATTAGTTGCACTGCTCTGTTTATAATTGTTGATATTAGACAGACAGTAGACAAATACAGCAGCAAATCAGTTGTATTAGCAGAATATTGTCCTCATTGCATGTGTAGTTTGGGTGCAGATTCCAAACCTATGGCTGAGTTTCTTCCAGTATGATCAAAAGCATCTTTTTTCTTTGCTCTGAATAAAACTGAATTGTGAACTCTCTATAGAAAGTGGCATTTTGGGCTTTCCCTCTTTTTGCAAAGCGATTTCTACCTAGTTTATTGCCCAGTTAATGTTAATTTAGTGACTTCTTAAAAGTTGGCATTGTAAATAAAACAACTTGCAAAAGTTTTCTGAAATAGAAAAAAAACAGTTTGAAAATATTGCATATTTTTTTGAAATTAGCAGAGCACTTCAGTGTACAAATGATTTTGAGAAGTTTCACAATAAGAACAGGTATTTAACTATTAACCCAGCATGTACCAAATTTATCTGACTGTGAAACACTTTTTTTTCATAACATTTGTTAACATCCTTTAGGATTTGTGTACTTCAAGAACATTTTGGAAAATGCCATTTTATAATAATGAAGGAAACAAAAGTAACAGCGAGCACTGTTATGTTACTTAATCCTCATAACAACCCCATGGCCGGTATTATTGTTTTTGCCGCTCACCTCTGTTTGAGGTTTTAGTAAACAACCCTTACATTTTCTACTCAGGTAGTACCTGCACCACTTGAATGCTATACAGATCACTATAAATAGCTGTTTATACAAACATTTGTTTTAACTGCAGTTCTGGTAATTCAATTATTATCAAAGGTTTGGAGACTCTTAAGGCAATTCAAAGAATACTTATAATGTCTTCAAAAAAGAACAGCAACTGGTAGCCTCAGAGCCTTGGGCTGATGTTGATGGCTGTTGTGGGTCATATTCATTTTATTCTTATCTTTATGCTCTATCATTATTTTATAGAGAGCCTTTGGATATCTGTCATAACAACAATTCCACGTTAACATTTTCTCCCCTTGAAGTTTATGCTCTCTCTCTCTTTTCCTTCAAAATCAAACTTCTGAAAGGAATCATCTCTACTCTTTGTCCTCATTTCTTATCTTTCTTCCTCAACCCACTATGCTCTGCTCTAAAACACTAATAAATTTACTCTGACAAAAGTCACCCATAATCTCCTAAAGCAATTTTATGATCATTTTGAAGCTTTATAACATAAGATACTTCAAACATGCATAAAATAGATCAACTAGTATAACGTACTTTGTTCCACGCATCCATCCCCAAGTTTCCACAGTTAACAATTCATGTCAAGCATGTCACATCTATACCACCATTTCCTCCCCTCTCATAGTATTTTGAAGCAAACACCAGACATTATGTCATCCTTAAATATTTCAGTTTTATCTCTACAATATAAGAACACTTTTTAAAAAGCATTCCACACCATAATGGCCATTTTCTATTTCTTCTTTCACTCAAACCCTGTGCATAATTTGATAATAGTGACATTTTCTTTCTTGAGACTTTCTCCTCTCTTGTCTTCCTTGTAAATTCTTTGTCCTGGTTATTTTCTTTCTCCTGATGTCCTTCCTCTGCCTCTGTCACTCCTTTTTCCTGGCCCAACTTTTGAGCAGTAGCCCTCCCACACATCACCTACCCTCATCAGTACTGTCCTGGACACTCTTATTATTTTTTTTTAATCTATACCAGGGCTTCTCCAATTTAATGTGCATAAATCACCTGGGGCTCTGTTAAAACGCAGCTTTTAGTTCATTAGGTTCTGTGTGGGGATTGAGATTCTGCATTTCAACAAGCTTTCAGGTTATAGATTTGATGCTGATTGTATTAGCTTTCCACTGCTGCATACAAATTACTCCAACATTTAGAAGCTTACCAGCAAATGTATGATTTCACCTAGTTTCCAAAGGGTCAGGAAACCTGGGAGCTAGATGGTTCTGGCTCTGGATCTCAAATGAAGTTGTAGATAAGATGTTGTCAAGAGCTCCAGTCATCAGAATTTCAAATAGGGCTGGGGATCAGTTGTTTCAAGGATAGCTCACCCACAATGACTGTCAAAAGGAGTCCCCAGTTCCTGACCACTGGCTAGTTTAAGTATCCTTAGAATGTGGTAGCTGGCTTCCCGAAGAGCTAATGATTCTAGAGCAGCCGTGGGCAAACTACGGCCCGCGGGCCGGATCCGGCCCGTTTGAAATGAATAAAACTAAAAAAAAAAAAGACCGTACCCTTTTATGTAATGATGTTTACTTTGAATTTATATTAGTTCACACAAACACTCCATCCATGCTTTTGTTCCGGCCCTCCGGTCCAGTTTAAGAACCCATTGTGACCCTCGAGTCAAAAAGTTTGCCCACCACTGTTCTAGAGTCTTTATGACCTGACCTCAGAAGTCAAACTTTGTCATTTACACAATGCCCTTGTAGTTACATCTCAGCCCTATTTATTGTAGGAGGAGACCACACGACATCATGAATATCTGGAGGTGGTGGCCATCTTGGATGCTGGCTTTCATACTTACCTATGGGTCATGCTCTGAGGAACAAGACTTTACACAATATCTTTGGAAGAATTTGTTGTTACTCCCATGGCATTCAATTTTACTTATGTATGAATAAATTCTAAACCCTCAATTTTTTTCCTGAGTTCCATACCTATATTTCTAATTGCCAAATGGGGCATATCTTGCTACTTGAGAAGTATCTCAAACTCAACATGCTCCAAAATGAACTCATTTCTGCCCTTAAGCATGCTCTTCCATTTGAGTTTTTATCTTCTCAGGACAAAATACAGTATCAGCATTTACACAGGTGTTCAAGTAAATAATCTGAGTCAATGACGCCTGTATCACTTTTATTTCTATTACTAGAGGCCCAGTGCATGAAATTCGTGTACAAGGGGTGGGGGGAGTGTCCCTCAGCCCGCCTGCACCCTCTCCAATCTGGGACATCCCTCTCACAATCCTGGACTGCTGGCTCTTAACCGCTCACTTGCCTGCCTGCCTGATTGCCCCTAACCACTTGCCTGCCAGCCTGATCACCTCCTAACCACTCCCCTGCCAGCCTGATTGACGCTTAACTGCTCCCCTGATGGCCCAATCACCCCCAACTGCCCTCCCCTGCTGGCCAGGTCTCCCCCAACTGCCCTCCCCTGCAGGCTGAGTCACTCCCAATTGCCCTCCCCTGATGGCCTAATCGCCCACAACTGCCCTCCCTTGTCGGCCATCTTGTGGTGGCCATCTTGTGACACCGTTGTGAGAGCCATCTTGTGACACCGTCGCCACGGCCATCTTGTGATGGCATCACACAAGAGTGTTGCACAATGCCACCTAGGCTTTTATTATATAGGATTACAGAAATGCTATTGGACAGCCTGGTCCAAGTAACTCCACCTGATCTCATGGCTGGTTAAGTCATGGAGCAGTAGTTGGAGAACAGATTCACTTAACTGCAAAGCCTGCTCTTTCTACCAGCATGAGAATGGGCACCCAGAGTACTCATGATTCTGAGCTAAAAGTGTCCTCAACAGGGACTCACTGAGGATGGCCTGAGAATGTAGATGAATAAGCTTAATTTAAGCCTTACTTAAGGGGCCAAGCAGGTAGCTCTGGTTGAAATAGAAACTAATGTAGGACATAAGCAATTACTAATGTGCTGACTTGGTCTACCCACAGTGGGCATATAATTCATGGTTTACTTTTGAGAGTGAAAGGGAGCACAGTTAATAATTATGCCAGACAACAGGCAAAAAGTTAGACTGACTGAGCACACCTGGTCACCTTGCTAATCAAGCATCATGTGTGATGTAAACACAAGTCATGTTAAATTTACCTTTTTTTTTTTTACATTCTTATGTCATTCTTTTAGAGTAATTAAAAGTGTACAAAAATGAAAAATGTACCTCAAAACACCAATCAGAAAGAATATATGCGCTCCTATGCTCATAGCAGCGTTATTTACAATAGCTAAGATTTAGAAAGAGCCCAAGTGCCCATCAGTAGATGAATGGATAAAAAAGCTGTGGGATATTTATTCAATGGAATACTATGCAGCTATAAAAAAGAGGGATCTCTTACCCTTTGGAACAGCATGGATGGACCTGGAAAATATTATGCTAAGTGAAATAAGCCAATCTGAGAAAGACAAATGTCAAATGATCTCACTTATTTGTGGAATCTAATGAACAAAATGAATTGACCAACAAGATAAGACCCGAAGCATGGAGGCATGGAACAGGCTGACATAATTCGATGTGGGGTTGGGGGGACAAGAAGAGATAAATCAAAGAACTTAAATACTTTTATGCATAGCCCATGAACACGGGCAATAGGGTAGTGAAGACCTGGGGGGTGTTAGGGGATGGGAGGATGGGAGTAAATGGGGGGAAATTGGAGATATCTATAATACTATCAACAATAAAAAATATTTTTTGAAAGAAAAATGTATCTATCCCTCATTGCTTAAGGAACAATGAATAACTTTAAAAATTAAAGGTATAACAAGAGTTTTTTGTCATTAACCCAAGCAAAAATGACCTCATAAAGTGACCAAGAAAATTTGCCACTGATAAATAATGTAAAAATGAGAAGAAAATGCACCAATGATTTTTACTCAAAAATACCACTTGCTTGCTGAGTGTTCTTGGATGGCTCACTCAACTTGTCAGTACCTCAGTTTCCCCATCTGTTAAAGTAATTTCCTATTGCTGTCTAACAAATTCACCCCAAGCTCAGGTGCAGTTTAGCTGGGGAGATGTAACCCAGGGTTTCTCAGGAGGTGACACTCAGGTGTCAGTTGGGGCTATAGTCATCTTGAGCATAGCAGGGCTGAAGGATCTGCTTCTGAGCAGGAGGCTTCTGTTCCTCACTCCATGGGCCTCTCCACAGGGTTGCTCCTGACATGACAGCTGACTTTTCCTGGGGCAAATGATCCAAGAAAAAAATAGACTAACCAAAATGGAAGCCAGGGTGACTTTGTTAACCCAATCTTTGAAGTGATATAATATCACTCCTGCCATGTACTGTTGGCTACACAAACCAAATGGCACACGGAGGGAGGGAGTTACAGAAGGGTGCAGATACCAAGAGGCAAGGATTGGGTGCCATCTTGGCAGCTGGCTACCAAATACGAATTTGTTTTGTTCAGCCTTTTGTTTGGCCTCAATAGTATAAGAAAAGCAGAGTGGAGAATTACCAAATGATTAATGAGTGGATTCCAGAGAGATGCTTACATCAAGAGGAAAGGTTCCTGATAAATTATACGTTGTATTGTGCGTCTTAGCAAAAGAAGTCATTGCATGAGAACAAACCGCCACTGTCACTCAGTTATCAATCATACTTTGAGGAACCATTTGGGGATGCAAGAATGAGAGAAAAGAAGTCAAGCTACATATACTACTTCGACATATTTCATTTAGCTGAAAAGTTAACTAAAAATGATACCTCAAAAGAGCCTCATGGAAAGCTGGGCATGTCTCCTATTGAGTGAACACCACACAAAAAATCTCAAAGATGACCGGGATCCAGAGATAGTTTAGTGCTAGTCCAACCCCAGGATCGCCAGACCCAGGGAGTTTATGAGGCTTCTTCAAATTACATGACTGGTTCATAGCGGAGGCAAGAGGAGAACACAGCCTCCTAATTCCCAGTCCAGAGTGTATGCACCTGTTACCAGCAGGGTAAACTTGACCCATTTCCTTAACTTTTGTTGCCCTAGCATCTTCATCTACAAAATGGAGATCATATTAAAGTTTATCTTCTCAAGGTTGTTGTGAGGATGAAATTAGTCAAGGCAAATAATTTTATATTTTAAAAATGCTTCTCATTATTACTATATTATTATCTACCATTGCAAATGTAAAGAGAGCCAACAGAGTCCTTCTTTAGCAAGGAAGTATAGGACCTGGCCTATTTCCAAGCCTGGTGTCTGCTCTTCTATAGGGACAGCTGAGCAAGGACCGTACCTGAGTCAATCAAGTGGAGTGGAAGCTTATAGGAGAGGGTTACGGTCAAGCCAGAAAAGCAAGTCCAATGCAAGACTCCAACCCAAAGGAATCTAAGAATACCGGGAGGCAACTTGAAAGATGAAGAAAAGCAAATTCAAGTGGGAAAACAGCATATAGGTTTGTAATCATTCTTGAGATGGGGTATAACTCTCTGCAACAGTTGTTGCATATTTCCCATTCACGCTTTTGTGGGAATGACAGCTTTTTTTCATTTTTAAGAATTTTATTATACTTGCATTCTTTTTATTTTTACATAAATAAATGTTATGTGGCAAGATGTTGATTTTAATTTTGAGTAGTGATTTTAAAAAGTGATTTCTGATTTTAACTATATACTGTTCTGAAAAAGGCAAAAGTATGGAGCTGGTAAAAAGATTAGTGTTCATCAGGAATTAGAGGGTTAGAGAGGGGCATGAGTTGGCAGAGCACAGAGGAATTTTAGGGCAGTGAAATTATTCTCTATGATATTATAATGGTGGATACATGTCATTATATTTTTGTCCAAACCCATACAATGTACACCAAGAGCATACCCTAGTGTAAACTATAAACTTTGGATAGTAATACTCTGTTGATGTGGGTCCATAGATTGTAAAAAATGTACCACTCTGCTATGGGATGCTGATAGTGGCGGAAGCTGCCTGGGGATGACAAGGGGCATATAGGAACTGTGTACTTTCCACTCAATTTTGCTATGCTCCAAAACTTCTCTAAAAAATAAACTCTTTTTAAAGTAATTTTTTCCTTTTATGGTTTTATTATGATTTTTTCCAAAAATACTGAAGTAGAAATAATAGGATGAATTCTTGATCAAGCAGCTTTAGTCATTTTCAATAAATAGTCGATCTTGTTTAATCTATGCACCCACTCACTTCCCTCCACCCCCTCCACTGGACTGTTTTGAAACAAATTCCAGACATCAAACCATTTCATCAATCCAGGTTAATTTCAAGGAGCTGGGAAAGATTGAAGTAAGCAGAGCAAGGATTAATTGTAACAAAAGGTCTCAAAAGGCTTCATCATTTTCCTAATTATATAATAAGAGCTAAAAATGGAAATTTCATATATTCAGTGGGTATTCAGTCACTTGAACTAATCATGTCAATTAGTTGAACCTGAATTATTTTAATGTTTTGCCTTTAGATTTCTTCCTTTTATGTCTAAACATTTCTGGATAGTTTTTCCCTGAAATCCACAGTATGTCCATCTTTTACAAACTTTAAATTAAAAATTTTCTATACCCTCTAAACAAAATCTCTTGCTAAAAATTGAGAAATATCCTGACCACTGTATTGACAAAGTGAATAATTTACAAAAGCTCTAAAAAAGAAAGCACTACAAAATAGTCTAAGTTTCCTTATGACCTTTTAATAAATTTTAAGAAGTAAAGCCCATGCTTTTATTTTCATACTTTCTTTGGCACCAGGACATCTCTTTGTGGGCAGGGTTCTAATTTACCACTCAAGTAAGCTCTTATGAGGCACAGCTTAGCCAACAGTCCTGGAATGAAGTCAATGACCTTAGCCTCCTCAGGGACTAGCTAAGTAACTTCATATGATCTGCTTCGGAACACGGACAATAATATCACTTATGAAGAAGGGCAGGGCTGGAAATCTTCTTTTTGATAAATATTGTTGTAGGTCATATTGCAATAGGATCTCCATTTAAATATGGTATTTTTAATGCCATGTTTATCCCCACGACCTACCAAGACTAAAACTACAGTAAAGGAATCAGAAAGATATACAACCAACAGAATAAAGGAAATGGGAGCTTAAAAAACAAAAAGAAAGAAAATTAAGATGAAAGGAGAGCAGATGAAATGCCAACAAAATGTTCAAAGCTAGAAAGGGAATAGATGAACGATAATTGTTGTAGCAAACCAGAGAAAGCTGAAATTGAATTGTTGCCAGGGAGAAAAGTCAACAAAAAGTAAGGTGTTTCTCACTACAGGGCACTTGCCACCTCTTATCCTTGCCACTGGAAAGGCCTGGAAGCACCAGGTCCATTTGTAGGGAGGGATATTAGAAGAGGGGCTAAAAACCAGAGGATTGATTGAGATCCCATATAGAGAGCAAATCTGTCTATATAAAATCCTAAATGACCCTTCGACCGGCCGCTATGATGCGAACTGACCACCGGGGGGCAGACACTCAACTCAGGAGCTTCCCCCTGGTGGTCAATGCGCTCCCACAGCGGGAGCGCTGCTCAGCTGACCAACGGGCACCAGATGCAGGGCTCACGGCTGGCCGCTGCAGCCCAGAGACCGCAACAGAGTGGCAGTGAGCCTACCCAGCAGCGGCGGTGGCAGGCACAGCAGGGCCAGGATGAGCAGGAACGGCAGGCAGGAGCGGCAGGAGGCGTTGGACTGTCGGTTTCAGCCCAATCTCCGCAGGCCTCTATTACGTATAATTATAAAGGTCAAGATTCTCCATGCCCTGTGGAGCCAGGCCAGGCCCATTCTACAGTCTGGCAGAAGGCAGGCTGACTCTCTTTGGACCATGGAGTCCATGGACTTGGAGACATTAGACACAGCTGTAGTAAGGCACTGAACTGAAAACAAGTATGGAAATCTTCATCCTCAAAGTGAGACTTCCAAATCTGCTTCCCTCCATCACCAACCTCCATATGGCTTCCAGAACATAAGAGGCAGACTTAAATCTAGAAGCAGAAGATTGGCAAATTTCTCTCTGGGGAAACTGACCACATCAAGAAAAAAGGAAAGGATATTGATATTCTGGATCATGTAGTTATGGAGCCCACCAACCAGCAAGGCCTACTGTGTGCAAGGATTCTGCGGAGCTTTCTAGGGCTGGCATTGCTGGCTGCAGAGCTTCAGAGACTGGCTCTTGGACCCACCTGGTGGTTTCTTTCTTTTTTTTTAATTAAATTTTATTGGGGTGACATTAGTCAACATGAACATGTAGGTTTCATGTGTGGATTACTAATTTACAAAATCTGTATATAGGACCATGTCCCCACCACTCAAAGTCAAATCTTCTCCTTTCACCTCATATCAGGACCCCTTTCTCCCCCCAACCGCACCCCCCCACAAGGATTTCTTAAGCCACTCAGTAAAGTTCACAGTTTCTCTTCCATTTAAATCAGCCAGAGGAAATTTTGTTGTTCACAACTAAGACTCTAGACAAATACTATACAGTAAAAATTAAAATGCTACTCAGACATTAAAATTATGAAGTTCATTGATGTGTGCTGATATACAAAGAGCTTGAAGGTATATTGTTAAACAAAAGAGAAAAGATGCAGAACAATGTGTGGTATTCAAAAATAAATAAAATTAAAATATATAAGAAGGGCCATTGGATCCAAAGAAATAAACTAACTTGATAGGCCTCCAACATATCACTACATATTGGGAGTCAGATCGGCATAGTGGGAAGAACAGAACCTTGGCATAACACAGACTTGTGTTCCAACACTAGTTTTGGTGATGACTATTAGGTCTTTGGCAAATCTCATATCCTTACCTTCTCTGAAGCCCAATTTAGGTACATTTACATAATGACAATACCTGTTAAGAACTAAAAGAGAATATAGGTAAAGTTCTGAGTGCAGTACCTGGCTTGTAGTGGGCTCTCAGTATGTGGTACCCCACTTAGCTACTGATATCGCCCCCTCTATTATCATGTGGCTGGAACACCCTAACCTCTGCTTAGGTTCCAACTGTGGGGTGTTTGAGCGAAGCAGAAGAAAGCAGGAATGGGTGATGGGACTGGTTGTCCATCCTGCATCAAAGCAGAGTGTGGATAATTGGCAATTATGCTCTGGGCTGTGGGACCTCAATATTATGGGGGAGGGAAGAAACTTGGCATTCCTTTCTTCCATTCCCTCCATCCCCAAGAAAGTCTGGCAAACACACTATAAAAATGGACACCCCACCAGTGAAGCAGGTAGGCATGGATGACTGGGGACATGAATGAGGATGGACTAGCCAAGCCAACCAGGCTTGAGGCTGTGTGCCTCTACGTGCTCACTTAGGATGGCACTGTGCTGGGTAAGCTGGGAAACCAGCAGTGGATGGGTGGGTCCCACAGACTCTACCACACTCCCACAGCCCAGCCACATCAAGCCGGCTGCCTGAGGCGCTGCTTCACAGACAGGTAAACTAAGGAGAAAAACTCTGTGTGATCCAGTTCTTGAGACTGTGCTTGGGAAGATGCTTACGATACACTATTAGTGAAGGTGGGGAAAAGATTAAAATGCAGTGTATGGAGATGTGTGTATGTGTGTGTGCATTTGTGTGTGCGTTTGTATCACATATAATCTCCATAAAAGACTCAAAAGGAATATGCCAAAAAATCAGCAATAATTTGAACTTTAAAGCAAGATCTCAGAGAAATCCACCCTAGCCAGTTTGGCTCCATGGATCAAGTGTTGGCCCTCGGACTGAAGGTTCCAGGTTCGATTCTGGTCAAGGGCACATACCTTGGTTGCAAGCTCATCCCTGTCCCTGGTCAAGGAGAGAGGCAACCAATCGAAGTGTCTCACATCAATGTTTCTCTCTGTGTGTCTCTCCCCCTTCCTTCTACTCTCTCTAAAAATCAATGGAAAAATATCCTCAGGTGGGGATTAACAACAACAAAAATCTCAGAGAAATCCAAATCCTGGAAAAAGAATACAACCATTCTGAAGGGTAAGAGTTAATAAACAAACTAATCAAAACCTCACAAAATTCCCTTCAGTTTTAGCCAGAAAAAAAAAAACACAAAGCAATCATCCTAACAGCACTGACCTAAATAACGCTGTCTGTTCGAGTTCTTTTTGTCTCACTCAGGAGGCACTGCTGATTTGTGGAGTTAGGTTCTTGGTTTCCATGGGATCCTTAAGAATGCTTCTGGGTGTGTCTGAAGAAGACAGCAGGGTAGTGAAAGTTGCAACTCCAGAGTCTTACAATTCCTATTTTTGTTTCTCCTTTACACAGAAAGCCGATACTCTGGGTTCAGTCTTTCCCTTTGAATCGCAATACTCAAAAAGAAGAAAACAAAGAAAAGTTTGCCGCTAAATATATGGAAATGACCTTGGAGAAGTCAGGCCAGTCATTATCTGCTTTTAACTTGCTCCTGGAAGGATTTTTCAGAGCAGCAAATTATTTGCAGCATCGTAAACAGCCTGTGAAGACAGGAATTACACAGTTAAGTGGCAACATCCTACTAGCTATAATTAAAATGGCACTTTCTTTTCCTGCCCAGGGGAACCAAAGGTATTCATAACTGCAATGACTGAATAACATTGCTAATTAGAATAGTACGCCTTAAATACTAGAATAAATAGAAAATGTTATTTATAAATTTCACCCCAACCCTATGTAGTCTATAGTATTATTCATTCAATTTTACAGATGAGGAAACAGGCTTATGGGGATTAAATAGCTTGCCAAAGCCACACAAATCAAGGTGGCCTGACAGGGAAGCCCATGCTCCTAATCTGGATATATGGCCTTACCACAGCCAGCTGTCAGAAGCCAACCAACAAAGGCCTTACATTGTCAGGTCACCTCTTATTCCCACTCCAGTGTGTGTACATTTGTGTGTGCGTTTGTATCATCCCGATCCCCACCCTCCACCATCTCCACTACTGTCTGCTACACACCGACAGCAATGGCCAGGGCAAGTCTAGAGCTATTGAAGTTTGATTCTGCGGAGGTCAGATGGTCTGAGGTCAGAAAATAGGTACTTAAAAAAAAAGAATTTGTATGTAGAACAAGATTTTAAATAAGACAGGAAGAACTTACTCTTTAAAGTAACACCATAGCCCTAGCCGGTTTGGCTCAGTGGATAGAGCCTCAGCCTGCAGACTGAAAGGTCTCAGTTTCGATTCCAGTCAAGGGCACATGCCTGCGTTGCGGGCTTGACCCCCAATAGGGGGCGTGCAGGAGGCAGCTGATCAATGATTCTCTCTTATCATTGATGTTTCTATGTCTCTACCCCTTCCTCTCTGAAATCAATAAAAATATATTTTAAAAATAAAGTAACACCATAATTTAAAAAATGGGCAAAGGACCTAAATAGACATTTCTCCAAAAAAGACATGCAGAGATTGCCAATAGACATATGAAAAGATTCTCAATGTCACTACTCATCAGAGAAATGCAAATTAAAACCACAATGAGATATCACCTCACACCTGTCAGGATGATTATCATCAATAAATAAACAAACAACAAGTGCTGGTGAGGATGTGGAGAAAAGGGAATCCTTGTGCACTGTTGGTAGGAATGCAGATTGGTGCCACCAGTATGGAAAACAGTATGGACATTCCTCAAAAAATTAAAAATGGCCCTGACCGGTTTGGCTCAGTAGATAGAGCGTCGGCCTGCGGACTGAAAGGTCCCAGGTTCAATTCCGGTCAAGGGCATGTACCTTGGTTGCGGGCACATCCCCAGTAGGGGGTGTGCAGGAGGCAGCTGATCGATGTTTCTCTCTCATCGACGTTTCTAACTCTCTATCCCTCTCCCTTCCTCTCTGTAAAAAATCAATAAAATATATTTTTAAAAAATTAAAAATGGAACTGCCTTATGACTCAGCAATGGATTTCTGGGTATATACTTGAAGAAACCCAAAGTACTCATTTGAAAAGACATATGCACCCCTATGTTCATAGCAGCACTATCTACAATAGCTAAGATATGAAAGCAACCCAAGTGCCCATCAGTAGATGAGTGGATAAAGAAGTGTAGTACATACACACAATAGAATATTATTTGGCCATAAGAAAGGATTGATACCTTACCATATAACAACATGGAGGGACCTACAGGGTATTATGCTGAGTGAAATAAATCAGAGAAAGATAAATGCCATATGATTTTGCTTATATGTGGAAACTAAAGAACAAAAGGAAATGCACAAATAAGGTTGAAACAGACTCATAGATGCAGAGAACAAACTGATGGTTGCCAGATGAGAGGGAGGGAGGGGATCACTTTGTAATTTATATCATTGTCTGACCACTATGCTGTACACTGAGACTAATATAAAACAATATTGAATGCTAAGTAAAAAAAATAAATAGACAAAATTAATAAATACTATAAATAATTCATTCGGCAAGAATTGTGGGTGTGGGTGTGCATACGTGCACGGGTGTGTGCTCATATGCATGTGTATTTGAACAAATTTTGATTTCTTGATATTCAATTTGGATTGGCACGTAGGACACCTACAAAATACATTCTAGAATTGAGCAGTCAGAAAATATAGAATAAAAACAAATTAAAGAATCATGTTGGATTTAATATGAAATAGAAAATATTTTATTAAAAAAAAAGTAAACGGAATGGGTCAAAGCCTAAATATTACCTGTGAATAAAAACAGAAAAGCTACTTTCAAAGGCCTTTATACAAAATGTACAAGAGAATCTAAGATGGTTATTCTGGAAGGGGTGAAGTGAACTATTCTGTGTAGACAAATAGCCAGGGAGTTATGCCGTGTGGCACATCCAGACAGATATCCAGTCCATGAGTTCAGGGATAAGTAGGACTGATTGGTTTCTGAAGAGGGAAATCTGAATTCTAAGAATTCTTAGCATGGACAACAAAAGGGTAGGTGGTAAGCTATGATTTACTAAATTACCCTAAGCTTTTAACTCACAGGTATTTGTGAAATGTTTTGTTTTTTTTTTTGCAAAGGTTCTGCAACCCTAAGAACTTTTTCATAAAAAGCTCAAATTGATTTGTATTCCAAATGTCTGTTCAGATTTTCACTCATATTTTGCAAATATGCATGATCAAATGTAAGCACATTAGACTGACTATAATTGCTGAGTATTTTGACCAATATCTGTTTTATAAAATATTACTTCTCCATAATAAGATGAAAAATAAACTCTTGTAAATATATATTCACATGCTTTGAATGTTAGTGGGTATGTTTGCTTTTTGTTAATCAATGTTGGGTTTTGCACATAGCATATAAGGTGAAGGAAATAACGTCTGAGAATGTCGTAAGCTCCATAAGAGCAGGGACCAGGCCTGTTTTGTTCACTGATAAGAGAGGTGGCTTTAGCATTATAAACTGCCGGAGTTTCATCCTGCCACTAACACTTTTTAGGAATGTGACCAGGAGTGAGTTATTCAGCCTCTCTTTGCATGTCCAGATGTAAAATGGGTGATGATTACTGAAGTATCTACTCATAAGAGTGCTGTGAGAGTTAGCTGACTGACATGGAAAGCACTTGGAACAGTGGGTGACACAAACAGATTAGCTACCATTCTTCACAGCTGTATCTCCGATCAAACTCAAAGTAAATATTTGTGGGTTCAATAAATGAATGACCAAGAACCTATTCCTGTTTTAGGTATAAATTTTATGGCAATTTCATGGTGATGACATACAATAAGTATTCTTTACTGTCAAAATGTATAAAGATATTACTATTATCAGAGTAAAAGATGCCTAAATTAGGAATATCACACATCAGCACATAGTATTCTATCTATCTCCAATGCAACCACATTTGTTTCTGATTAGATATCTTTAATAATTTTATAGAGAAGAAAAAGGGCCTGAAGTTAGTAGAGTACTATAGAAAGTAAGAAAGGGGGTAACCCAGTAGACAATTAGGCTATCTCAAGGCATAAACCAGGCATTTAAAACTAAAAGGAGAAGCTTTGGGGGGACTTAAAATAGTTATTTATTTGATTTAAATACACTTGAAAATCACTGAATTGACACTCATTTTTAATTGGGTAGAGGTTTAGCTAGTGAATGCTCAGATTCAGTGTGAAACCAGATAACCATGAACCACCTAGACTCAAATTATAATACAAACAAAATTTCCTTCAGTGTTAGCTACAGCCTCATGCTCCATTCTGTGGGGAATGTGGGCGCCCTGTCTCCTGTTGCCCACAGTATCAGACTCAGGAAGTCTGGCTTATAAATATCTTCAGGTGAGTTCAAATGGGACAGAGTCAAGCAACCCTCATTCCCTGCTGGTGGGACTGTAAACTGGCACAGCCACTATGGAAAACAGTATGGAAGTTCCTCAAAAAATTGAAAATAGAGTCTCCATCTGACCCAGCAATCCCTCTTCTGGGTATTTACCCACATGGGACAGATTCTCAGAGGCAACATTTTGTACCATTTCTCATTTTTTGCCATCAAGTTACTGAGTTGCATTCATTTGAATTGCCAAGTCAGAACAAAAGATGATCTGAATTCAGTCTGGTACAGTCGCCAGATAAAATACAGGACTCTTAGTTAAATTTCAATTTCAGATAAACAGTGACTATTTATTTTTAGTGTAAGTATGTTCCAAATATTGCTTGGGACATATTCTAAAAAAAAATTATTTGTTGTTTATTTGAAATTCAAATGTAACTGGGTGTCTGTATATTCTTATTTGCTAAATCTGGCCACCCTACATTCTGCTCATAATAAGCCATAAACTTTCATTGTAACCACTGTTGCCAAGCATTCTGTGCACAAGGATGAGGAGGAGGCGTGACAGGATAAAGTCAATCCTTCAATATACTGGCTTCCAATTAATTCTCATTTTCAACTCTTGTCTCATTCTCCATCTTGACATCTTATTACATAAAAAGTATGTTACACAATCTTACATAGCATGTATACATGTGCACTTACATCTATATATATAAAAGTCTAAGCAACCGTTATGACCGAATGCCCAGAACGACAGGAACAACCAGTTGACCAGTGGCTATGATGCACACTGACCACCAGGGGGCAGACGCTCAACACAGGAGCTGCCCCCCGGTGGTCAGTGCACTCCCACAGCGGGAGCGCTGCTCAGCCAGAAGCAGGGCTCGTGGCTGGCGAGTGCAGCTGCAGCGATGGGAGCCTCTCCTGCCTCGGTGGTGGCTCAGATTGCAAGAGGGTGCAGGCCAGGCTGAGAGACCCCACCCATGCATGAATCCGTGCACTGGGCCTCTAGTATGTATATAAGGGCATAGAAAAAATCTGAAAGGAAGTCTAGAAAACAGTTAATAGTAGTTATTTCAAGAGAAATTAGTATGTTTCCAAGAGGAGAAAAAAAGACTTTATATTACTATGTACTCTAGATAATACTGTTTTGTTTAACTTTTAAACTTTGAGTGCATATTGATATGTCATTTGTAATTGTGTGTGTGTGTGTGTGTGTGTGTGTATACACAGATAAAAAACATATCCACATATGGGAATTCCAGTTGGTTCTTATTTCCAAATCTCATGACGTGCCTAGCACAGTGTTCTGACATTGTAGGTACTCAATAAATATTTGTTATGTAAATACATAAATATCTCTTGAATGAAAACAGACATGGCTATTAAAGTATAATTTCTAAAATTAATGAATCTCATACAAATATAAAGTGAACATATGTCCAAGATTTTATTAAATGCATTCATTAATGAGGGAGCCAGAAAGATATTAAAATTAGTTTGCATGGAATTTTGACTTAAAATGATTTCTATTCTCTATCAAACAAAATTCACTTACATTGTATCAGTCTTCCACAAATTACTTTCATCCCTGAAGTTGTAAAATAGCCTAATTGATCAAAAGACAATTGCTATAGACTGAAGGTTTGTGTTCCCCCCAAATTCATATGCTGAAACGCTACTCCTAAAATGTGATGGGCCCTAGCCAGTTTGGCTAAGTGGATAGAGCATTGGCCAGAGGACTGAAGGGTCTCGGGTTCGATTTCAGTCAAGGGCATGTACCTCAGTTGCAGGCTTAATCCCTGGACCCAGTGCAGGAAGCAACTAATTGATATGTGTCTCTCACGATACCTCTCTCTCTCTCTCTCTCTCTCTCTCTCTCTCTCTCTCCCTCTCCCTCTCCCTTCCACACTCTAAAAATCAATGGGAAATATATCCTAGGATGAAGATTAAGAAAAAATAAATAAAATGTGATGGTATTGACCTCGCCAGTGGTCCTCAGTGGTTAGAGCGTCGACCTTCAAAACAAAGGGTCATGGGTTCAATTCCTGGTCAAGGGGACATACTTGGGTTGCAGGTTCAATACCCAGCCCTGGCTGAAGCAAGTTCAGGAGGCAACCAATTGATGTGTCTCTCTCACATCAATGTTTCTCTCTCTTTCTTCCTCCCTCCTTCCCACTCTCTCTAAAAACTAATGGAAAAATATCCTCTGGGGAGAATTAACCAAAAAAAAAGTTATGGTATTAGGAGGTGGGCCTTTGGAAGGTAATTAGGATTAGATGAGGTCATGCATGAGGATGGAGCCATTATGAATGGGATTAGTGACCTTAGAGCCATAAGAGAATTTGTCTCCCCTCTCTGTACTCTGCCAAGTGAGAACACAAGGAGAAGTCAGCAGTCTACAACCCGAGAGAGGGCCCCCATGCAAGCTCCCTGATCTTGGACTTTCAGCCTCCAGGACTGTGAGAAATATATTTCTGTAATTCTAAGCTACCCAGTCTATGGTATTTTTGTTATGGCAGACTGAGCTGATGAAGACAACAATCAAAGGGCACATCCCTCTACAGTGTCAGATAATCACCAGCTGGACTGCTAGGGAGTGACCAGCACGCCCTGCAAGGACAGCCAGGAATCTCTTTTGCTCATTTCCAAAATGTTGTCAGTTTTCCCTGACACTGCTCTGTCAGCAATCATCTGTTTTCTTGGTGTTTTGAAACACTTGTGAATCACTTTTCAATGACTTGATAGTTTGAGTAATTTCTTTATTCACATTCATGCAGATTGATACTATTCATGCATTCTCTTAACAAGAGATAATTCAAAGTTTTGCCTTATAAAAATCTCAGTGTCCTTGTATAGAATGTTTTCAAGGCACCAGTAATCTCCTCCTTGAATATACCAGAAATAACTTGGCAAAACCCAGTTTGTAAGTCATTTTGGCACTTGTTCCCTAAACACAACAGTACAGTATTTACAGTGTGAGTGGTATGTTGCTATAGCCAGGTTTGTTGACAAAAACAAAAACACACACTGAAGTGTTAGGTTTTTCTTAAGCTTCTTAGGTTAGCAACCACTCCTGGCCCAACCAGAGAAACTCTAGTAGGTTTCCTGTTCTGGGCTCCTCCCAACTGCCTGGAGGCCACAGTGAAGACAACAGTCCCTTTCCACTTCCACACATCAATCCATCTCAGTTAAACACAGAGAAATGTGTAAGATACAAAATGATTGAGGCACACATTTAGTTGTTAACAGGATGGATTAGCTTAACCTCTGTAATAATTTGGGATATTTATATTTATTTGGGGAGCAAATCAATTAAATCTGTTAAAATATGTGTCCTGGATTTCTTCCATCTTTCGGTTTTTTAAAAAATATATTTTTATTGATTTCAGAGAGGAAGGGAGAGGGAGAGAGAGAAACATCAATGATGAGAGAGAATCATTGATCAGCTGCCTCCTGCACGTCCCCTACTGGGGATCGAGCCCACAACCCGGGCATGTGCCCTTGACCTGAATCGAACCAGGGACCCTTCAGTCCACAGGCCTACACTCTATCCACTGAGCCCAAACAGCCAGGGCCCATCTTTCAGTTTTCATGCTGTGACCTTTGACCAACTTTACTGTCCTTAGCAAGCATGATTTTCTGTGTCCCTTAAGTTTCTGGCAGGCCTAAGATAGGTCAATTATGCAATGTAGTCAGAAATATTTTTGTATAATAATGGCCAAGTGGCATGACAACTGATACAAATATTAAACTGGTGATAGTATCAATTATAAGTAATCATCTATCACAGACCACCAGGAGGTGTGGCCCCTGGTGTATACTGTATTCTTTGTCCCTTTGTCTTGGCAATCATTATACCTGAGTTATCTTATTAAAAAGGTATTGTAACAGGGTCCCTTAGTGAAGAATAATATGCACAGATTTCTGGGTTGTCTGCCTGCTCTGACCCTGCACCCTGTAAGTAAATTACCCTATAATAATTGTGTTATATTCTATAGAGTTGCCTGTATAGTTTTTTGTTCTTAAGCTACCTTCTTGTTATGTGGCCATTGCACCTTTGCTTCATGGTAAGATACTAGTACATATATAGTTACACAAAGGTTGGCAAAAGTAGGTTTACAGTTGTTTGTATGAAAAAAGACATGTAGATTATGATTATAATAATACTAGAGGCCCGATGCATGAAAATTCATGCAAGAGTAGGCCTTCCTTCTCCCGACTGCTGGCACCGGCTTCCATCTGGCCCCGACTTCATCAGGAAGGACATCCGGAATGATGTCCCGAAGATGCCTGGTCTAATTAGCATATTGCCCTTTTATTATTATAGACAAGAATAAACATTGTTTCATGTACTAACAACTATAATCCTACTTTTGCCCACCCTTATATATTTACTAGAGAGGCCACTAATCCTTTTACTAAAAAGAAAAAATAATACATATAATTGGGACCATCTGGAAAAATCCAAGACACGTGATCTTCTTAACCAACAACAGTCAATCCTTAAAGTGCTATACTTCATTGACTCAATTAAACCATCATTTTAAAAAATGCACCATGCCCTTGCCAGTTTGACTCAGTGGATAGAGCATTGGCCTATGGACTAAAGGTCCCAGGTTTGATTCTGGTCAAGGGCACATACGGGTTGCAGGCTTGATCCCCAGCCCTGGTCTGGGCACATCTGGGAGGCAATGAATCGATGTGTCTCTCTCATCAATGATCCTCTCTGTCTTTTCACCTCCTTTCTGATCTTTCTGAAAATCAATGGAAAAATATTCTTGAGTGAGGATTAACAATAAATAAATAGATAAATAAATAAGTAAAATAATAAATAAGTAAATGCACCATTATGGTATGTACTGCTAAGAAAAATAAAGTGGCCAATTAAAATAAGACTGTTTCTTATCACAACAACTGTAAGACACACTATGATTTCATAGTGGTTAAAATGTAAATGCAAATGGTATATTAGAAGAAATATATTTACTATGCCTTCCAACATAGACATTAACTATAGCTCTTATTTCTCTGACCAGTAAGGCTTTTTTCACAATGAGATGTTTATGGCTGTATTGCAGTTTATAAGGAAACCATCCCCATTGTTAAAGAATATGCAAATGAGTTTGCGAAGAAAGCCTCAGTGGAAAAGGGTCTGCAATGGCAACTGTGGCACACAGTGGCTGGTGTCCCCACAGTGATGGTGCAAGCTGTGGTGGCCTGTCCTGTGGGTCCAGCATTGGTGGCCTCAGTTGGCTGGTTTGGGGTTAACTTTGACTGTAGTCCTGGCTGCTGCTTGGCATCCGTTGTTTCTATCAATTTTCTCTGCTGGGTTCTACGCTTTCCCAAGAGCTCTGTGAGCTTCTTACCAACCCTTGAATAAATACCTTGTCTGCCTAAGTCAGCCAGACTTGCATCTAAGGACCTTGACTGATACCTCTGGATTTCAGCAATTTGTTAAACAGAGATAATTGATATAATTTAAGGTAAGTAGCAGTTCAGCCCTTCTGAGGACAGTTACCAATCCCTTCCACTTCTCTAAAATGACCACCTCCAAAAAATGTAATCCAGCCATATCCAACATTAACAAAACAGTTGAACCATTCAGTGCCAAAAGCACACATATACTCATTATTTTAGAACATAATTTATAAAGTTATTGAAGGAATAAACTGCTTATTTTACAAAGGAATTAAATCACCAAAATATAATATGCTAAGAGTTACTATGATTCAGTGGAGAAGCTAGAAAGGAAAGGAATTCTGTAGTTATCATACCATATACTGTATAAGATACATGGTAGAAATTGACTCCAGTTAATAATAGGGTATGTCCATTTCATTTGTCTTACTACTGCTAGTAGCAATTAATTAATTTGATTGGCTGCTGATTTCTTTGTACTTATTTGCAAAGTTGCCCTACCCCATTTCATAATTTCAGAGCAATGTCAGCATATCCTTTTTTCTTCAAAGTCTTGTGGGGTGTTGCAGCTTCAGTGAGTGTAGGAGCTGAATATTGTTCTCTTAAGAAACGCAGCTTTCAATAATATAAATGGTAATAATTGTAACACTAGCATGGTGTGTCACTATGACCAGGCACTGTTCTAAGCATTTTTGTATAGTAACCTTACTCTGCATAAGAATCCTTATTTTAGCCATATCCGGTTTGGCTCAGTGGATAGAGCGTCAGCCTGCGGACCCGGGTTCGATCCCGGTCAAGGGCATGTTCTGTGGTTGCGGGCACATCCCCAGTGGGGGGTGTGGGGGGGTGTGCGGGAGGCAGCTGGTCGATGTTTCTGACTCTCTGTCCCTCTCCCCTCCTCTCTGTAAAAAATCAATAAAATATACTTTTTTAAAAAAGAATTCCTCATTTTATACACAGGACACAACGGCACAGAACAGTTAATTTACTTGACTAATGGCACTGGCCAGTAGGTGGCAGAGCTGGGACTTGAACTCAGGTTGGCCCCAGAATTCCTGCGCTTAGTTGTTATCACAAGTTGTGCTCTGTAGGAAGTTACTTGTTTTTGCTACTAACTACATGCAGTGCATAGTAGACCTGCCAGAATCTGAAGTAGAAAAATTTCCTCTCCAAACCTGGCCAGTTTACATACTGAAGCTTAGATTTTTTTCTTTGCAATATGGAAATAATGATATTTTTCCTGTCTACCTCATAGGTTGCTGAGTAGAATTAAATAAAGCAATGGACGTGAAAGTGCTTTGCAAAGTGTTATGTAAAGCGTTATCACATAAACTTTGAACAGGCATGAGTTAGGATGTAGCTTCAGCTGTGTGTGATGAAATGCTCTGTGAGTAAATTGGGTCACAGCTGGAAGATGGCAGAGCTTGGACTGGAACCCAGGGCTGCCCATATATAAAACCTGTGCTTCTAACTACACCACCGCACTCACCCCTCTGAGATTTGGTTACTATAATGCTTGATGGTACACCGTTGTTTTCCTGCGCAGATTGATTAAAAATGATGTAAACATAAACTGTTCCTCAAAAATGTCCAACAAAATTGTGTTTCTGGTAGGCCGAAGTCAGAAATTCCTACCTCCGACCTATAAACCGAACTAACAGAGAATAACAACTAAAGGTAGGTCAAGCGACAAAAATCTATAACGTGGGTGTCCAAGCAACCGGAAACACTTGGCGGAGGAAGATGTCTTTTTACCCTGGCAAGCTTGGGGACATTCCTGCCAGGCGCCTTTGAGACTCGGATGCGGAAAGCAGCTCAAATTCCCACACAAGACGGGGATGTTTATCAGTTTGGGAACATTGTGAGGGTACTCAGAGGAGAGAATGATAACGGGTCTCCCCATTTCATTACAATAACTACTTCAAGCAAGATCTCTCCATCTTTGGGCAAAAGAAAAGGTTTAAAAAATCAAACGGAAAGAAAAATAACATTAAATAATAATGTTAGCACTCTCCCTCTTTCTCCTCTAGCAAATCTCTTGCAAGGAGTTATAAATTATTGCGCTATCCCTAAAATAGAAAATCTACAAATCAACCAATAAGTATTGGCCAGGCGTCTCCCTGCATGAGCCTGGAGTTAGCAGATTGCATGCTTGTTAAACTAACAGGTGAGGTCTTAGAAACCATTACATGCCAGATTTGGTATCACTGAAGATAAATGTAATAAACTTCAAGAATGTAAGTTCCCTGATTAAAGAAAAAGAAGGATGAAAATGAAAAAGAAAGACATTGAGAAAGTCTGAGAACACAGAACCCAGTAAGGCTGGTGTCATTGACTACCAGTATATCATAATATATCTTAAGGAAAATGTGCAAGTCATTACTAGAATTTCCTTTTAATACATATTAAAATCAATCTTTCACATAAAGTAAAAAATGAAGATAGTGAGTACCTAGGTCTAATACAGACCTTTTAATTTTAAAATGACAAATATATCTTTCCCTGGTTATGCTATACCTCTGCCATTTATCCTTTTTTTTTTTTCCCATTCACTTCTTCATGAGTTGACTATCTGAGGTTGGGGCTGGCACCATGGCTAGGGCTTGGCCTGTGAAGATGAATAAACTGTGGTACCTGCTGTCTAGACTCAGTATAATCATTTGATGTGTGACAATAGCTATAATGGAGAAGACAGAAAGAAATTACTATCTCAGCTGAAACACAGGAAGTAGGCGGAGCCTAAGGAAAGGTGAGGTAAAGTAGTAAACCACTCTAATTTGGCAGTGTCTGCTCTGGTCCCACTTTTCCTGAGTCAGGGAATAGTCAGACTGTTTCTTCTGTCATGCACTTATGTCCTCTCTCGTTCCCTTCTGCTACCTCTCTCACTATCTTTTTTTCCATTATAGTAAACAAAAATCAAGTCAAAGGAGCTATTGGGTTGGCTTGGGGAAGGAGACAAGGAAACCATTCTGGCACCTTGCTCTGCTAGGTCCCCTTTTCTTGAGGCATGGGGGAAAGGAAGGGCTGGCTTTTGATAAGGGGAGGCTTTTGCTGCCGTCATGTGTGATCTGCCATCCTCCTTACTTTCCATTTTGTAGCTGGGGACATTGAGGCTTAATGACTTACCTAAGGCCATACAGCCAGTTAGTGGCATTGGTGGGACTAGGATTCAGACTTAACTTCCACAAAGGTTAGAATGGAGCAGTGGAACACTTCTAATACCCGCCCTTTTTGCTGGCTGGGGTGAGGGAGCCAGAGATGGAAATTTCACTACTACCTTCAGTAGCCTCTTCAAACTTATGTTCTTGACAACGAGGCAGTCATTAATTTCTGGCCCCTCAGAAAAAATGGAGAACAACTGATTAACCTACTAATTCCACAATCTTCTGTTCCTTAAGAAAAACCACGCCAAGTCCATCCCTTAAAGGACCTATTTTCATTAACATTTTTGTTACTCTTCCCATTAGACTGACCCCTTTCTCTATATCCTTTTGAAAATGTGGCAACTCAATTTGAACCTAGAGCTCTAAGATTTGTTTGGGGAAATGACGTCCATGTGCTTTACTTTTTAATGTATCCTACTTTGACTTTTTGTTTTTGCTTGTTATAAATTTTCAAAAAAAGTACATATTTTCAAAGTGTCAGTCATGACTTGGAGAAATTTATGTTATTGATTTAGTTCTCTCCTCCTCTTCTTTCTTCTTCTTATCATTCCTCAGCTCCTCTCTAATGACCAGGTGGTGGATACATGTCAAGAAAACTAATCGCCTTCTAACAGGATTTGGAATAGAATTAAGGCAGATCTTGGGCCTTCCCTGTTCCAGCTGTAGCAGCCCAGGGTCCATGACTGTTCAGAGATTAGCTGGTTGGCCACTGCACCCCACGGTATCACAGGGGGCTGGATTCTCTTTTGGGACCCCAGGCAGCGAATTTCCTGAGGGTTAGTACTCAAGCTTATCAGAGACAGAGCTTGGGTTTATGCTTGAAACTGGCCAACCCTCCCGAGACGCCCAGGGAGGCAAACACATCTCTTATTTTCAAGGTGATGACACTGGCCTAGAATGCCTCAAGGTCAACGAGTCCATCCTGCCAGACAAGTTCCTGTTTGTGGACGCCTCTGGACCTCTGACACGCTGCAGTGTGTCAAGCCGATGCGGCGGGGGAGTCATCTGAAGGGCTACTTCTGAGGGCTCCAGGAGCTCCAGTCTCACCAGGAGCTCGGTGACAAGTCTGCAGGTTCTCACCCCTCCCTTCCCAGCACAGGGCTCCCCCCTCCTCCGTCTCGCCTCCTCCTCTCCTGCAAGCCCAGCTCGCACCTTTTCTCGCTGCCCCCACCTGTGTGCGCGCAGAGACGGGCGGAGCCTGGGAGGCTCATGACGTCACTCCTCGGCGGGGAGGCGGGGCGGTGGGAACCGCAGTGCAGCACCGAGGGGCGGGGCCTGCTGCCCGTGA
>NW_005366245.1:2782816-2785039 GCF_000412655.1 Myotis brandtii | reverse complement strand
CTGTTGTCTCCTTGCTGGTGTGGGGCCCCGAACCCCGGACCGCGGTGGTGGCGCGTTCCCCGGGATGACCGCGGCCGCTGCCCGGTGATTCAACTTGACTCCAATTGAGTTTCTTCCCGGTCCAGTCGCCGCCCTCCCTGGGGTCCCGGGGCCCGTGCTCGGATCTGGAAGGAACCTGCAGGCACCCTAGTTTCCTGGTAGCCGCCACCTCACACCTCCTCTCGGTAGAGGAACGAAGTTAGCGAGGACTAAACTTAAGACCAACACCTTCGGCTCTAGCATGTCATTGGATCCTGACGCTGGAGGCTTAGCTGCTCCTGCTCCCCCATCAGCACTTTCGTTTCCTCTGTCCTTTTTCAGGGTAATAGGTTTTGGAGGTTTCAGAGTAACATACAGGCGACACAACTGAATCCGCCTGTTTCCTTGGAGCCCACAGCAGGCAGTGTAGTTCTCCTGCTGGTAGATTTCATTTGACCTGACGGGCTACGTCTTGAGGATGTGTAGTTCCCATTTCTATGGATTACCCTTGCTTCACATTTAAGAATAAGCAGATGTAATACCACTATTCTATTTAACGGTAGGAAAGGAGTCGAAGTTTAGTTTATTCATAAATACAGTGGTGCAGGTAGGAATATTTGGGGGGGAGGGGGAGACAAACAAACGAATGCAATGTTATGACCTTTTAGACTGGTGGTTTAGGTAATCGGGCCAGAGAATAAATTGTTTTACAAGACCTTCTGTGAATAAAATCTCATCTTATTTCAGAAGCTCAAAGCACTTAAACTCTTCCTAGAATCGTTCTTTTCTGGAAGCAGGTGTTGCAGTTTGAATTACAGAAGTGAGTTACAAGGTCAAGGCAGTGGCCTTTGGAACTAGGGCCTGTTTCCTGATTCCCTTTCCTCTGGGTTGGACTGTTACTGAGACTCGCTGGCAATTCTGATTTGGGGAGGGTTCCACCTGGAACCCAATGTTGATGAACTTGACGTAACACAAGTTACAGAGCCCTGGTAAGAACATACTGCAGGATATCCTGAAATAATTAATTCAACAGTGATTTCAGGAATGACGCTTTAGAATCAATGAGATGACATCCCCTTTATTTTTTTCCTACCTTTTATAGTCGATAGAACCAAATGAGAGTCTGTCATAGAACATACTTGTCAAGGAATTACACAAACTATAACAGTTGCCAGCTTCTGAAGGTTGATGTTACAAGGCTAGAAACAGTGGGCTGTGAGAATAGTCTTTGTGAAAACTGCCTTGGAAACTAGACCAAAAATAGAATTAATTAGGTTGGGATTTGTTGTGCTTCAGCTCTGGCTAGAACCAAGGAAATACCAGCTCCCCCTGTGTGGACTTCCTTAACTAGGAGAAACGAACACGCTTTTAATAAGAGAAAACATGTTCAGGAAGCCATGCATACAATAACTTTTGAATTAATGTAGTTTCTTAACACCCTAATACATTTGAAATGGAAACTATTTCTAGGGTTGGTTTGACTCATTAGAACTGTTGTCTCTGTGACTAGGTTACCTCGCTGCGTATTTATTTATTTGTTTGTTTGTTTGTTTATTTATTTATAAAAGCCGCACTGTAGGTTTTCATCAACACGGACCCAGCTGTATTTTGTTTTCTGAGAGTGGACATTGCCATGTGTAACCTCTTAGGATTTCTTAGGCAAGGATGAGCATTGGCACATTGTGTCTAAAATATTGCTATACCTGTAGCGTTCACCACCAGGAACTCTTGTCTTGGCAGGCGTTGAGACATTGAACTCTATCCTCTGTCTGTGCTTTCTTATCAGGGTGTATATTTGAATGCATCTGTATTTCCAGGTCAAGGGCTATTTTAAAATCAGTTTGCACATCGGAGGCTGGTTAATATTTGGACCATTTAAGCTCTTTAAGTGCCTTCTCTGTTCAAGTTGCAGTAAAGGCAAAACACTTGGGGAATTCATGAAAGTGGTGGAGGAGGTGTCTTATACTAGTATTCTGCGATTATAGTACACTCCCATGCCATTTTGTAGTCTTTTTATAATGGTGTTACTAACATGACATTCTCATTGTTCAGGACCAAGAGACTTAAGCTGAGAGAGGCTCTGTGCTTAGGGGAATTAACAGATGGAAAGTGCTTCTTACCTGCATGGGAATGTTTTCTATGTTAAATGCTGGATAAATATTTGAAAGATGACAAGACCACCCCTTCAAGGACTCCCAACCCCCA
>NW_005366245.1:2774444-2782786 GCF_000412655.1 Myotis brandtii | reverse complement strand
CCACCCCCCTCCCCAGGAGACTTATATGAGTTGGATTTACTAGAAGAATGATCAAGGTTCATAGACTACATGGAGACAGCAGGAAAAGCTTTTGAAGAGGAGGTGAGAGTTGCACTTGGAATTGAAAGGTGCTTGGACTCACCAGGTAGATAGTGTTGGGGAAGGACATTGGGCATGTGGAGCAAAGGGCATGTGGAGCTGTTTCTTGAGTCAGTATTCTTGGCACAGGGCCCTGAAATTAGTTTAGTAATCCTGGAGCATATGCTGTGCATTCTTGGGAAGTGGGGTTTGGAGCTTGAGACTTGTGGAGGTTAGGCTTTAGTCCATGGACTGTAGAAAGCCACTGAAAAGTGTTTACAAAGGCATTAGCTTATCACTCAGCAGTCGTCTGGAGAAAGTGTTGGAAGGGGAGAGGCCTGCCACAAAGAAACCAGATAGTTGGGTATTGCAAGTGCTATAGGTATGAAATGATGAGGGTTTGGAGTGAGTCTAGTAGGGGTAGGGGAATAGAGGTTGGGAGAAAGGATGCATATTTTAGATCATGCAGATAGGACCTAGACTAGGGCAATCAAAGTAAGACTAATTAAAGAAGAGCCTGCCAGGAGACACATTGTAATCCATGCCTTAAGAGTCTTTTAGGAAAGAATCAAAAATTATTGGGCAGTTTTGTAGGCAAGGATGAGTTGGATTGGACAGGGTGTGTCATTCTCTAAAATAGAGAGGTGATTCCAGGTGGTGGTGGGAACTGAAATGAAAGGTCGAAAGGTCAGGTGTGGAGATGTCAACTTTTTTTTTAATTGTTTTTTTTTAGAGAAGGGAATTTAGAGAGAGAGAGAGAAATATCGATCTGTTGTCCCCCTTATCTGTACATTCATTGTTTGATTCCTGTATGTGCCCTGACTGGGGATCAAACCCACAACCTTGGCTTATAGGGTCAACGCTCCAGAAATGTCAACTTTTGAGTGGGATAAAGAGGGGATACAGTTGAAGACAGAGCCCTGGGAGGTGCCCATGTGTAGAGCAGGGTTGAAAATGTAGGGAAGGGACCAAGATTATGAGGTCCTGGGAGCAGGGGAGGAGGGTTGCGTAAAGGATGTCATCAATAGTATTTAAATGAGGGTGAGGTAGAACACTGAGTTCAGCAAAGATCTTAGTAGAAGCCAGGTTCTAAGTTGAGGAATGTGAGAGGTAAAATACTGGTAGTTATTGTCAGGAAGTTCCAGCAAAGGGGAATGCAGAATAGTGGCTAAAAAGGACTGGAGGATCAAGTGAAAGTTTCCTTTTTCATGGGAGGGAAGATAGGCATTTGTACGAAAGAAGTCAAGAGGGAGTGAAGATGCTGACAAGGATGGGCAGGCCCTAGAAAAAAGAAAGCAGACATGGTGTGGAGAATACAGATGATTGGGGTATCCAAGGAAAGGAATGAAGGCATGGAGGGTAGATGCAGAAACATTTTGAAAAGCAAAAGAGGGAAGATCAAAGTATTTGATGCTTTTAATTTTCTCAATAAAGTGGGATCTCAGAACCATAGAGCTGCAAGGGATCTTAGAAACAGTGTAGCCCAACCCTACATATTTAAAAATTATAAACTTGCTTTAGAATGTGGTTGTTATTCCCCAAGATGACCTACAGCAAGTGGCCAAGCTGGAACTAGAACTCATCTATCAGGGAGTGTCATTTAGGGAGTGTAATATGAAGTGACCAAGAGGCAACTAGTCCTTACCTCAGTAGCAGTAGTAGTTGTAATAGTTGATGCTTGTCGTGATTTAGAGTTCCTAGAGTATACTTGCACATCTTACTTTATTTGTTCCTCATAACAACCCTGTGTGTTAGGAATATCCTTCATTTAATAGCTGAAAATATGAAAGGCACTGGGAATGATTTTGGTCCAGGAATTCCAGGTCAAGGATGCTAAAGGAATGATGGAGTCGGTGAGGCTGGGATTGAAGTGGCTGACCACGAGTTAGGGTGGACAGGGAAGAGGACTGAAGCCCAAATTGGGTCAGTGAAGCTCTGGATGGATTGAGAGGTCTGAGCAATTGCAAGTGAAGCTAACACCTGATTTACTGGACCAGTGTGGGAGAAAAGGAGGTGCCCATGGAAGCTGTGGCCAGTAAAGGGAAGCACACATTGGGAAGAACAGTGTCTCTGCTCTGCTTATATGCGGGGTTACTGCAGATTTTGGTTTGTGAGGTTGAAGGTGAAAGAATCTGAAAGTCAGTTAATTTCTGCCCTTACCCATTTGAGATGTGTGTAGTTTCTTTCATAAATATTCTAATATTTTTAATATACATTTTTAATTTTTGAACTTGTGTTTCTGTAAATTCTTAATTTTGGAACACCCCACTATGGATTGTCTTGGTGTCACCTGTAAGTGTAATAAGTATTTTCTATACATTTTTATATAAATCTAGGCCATTATACAATGCTAATATTTAGATCTAGACTTCTAGATATCGTTTTGGCTGATACTCCTGAATTGTTGATTGGTAGTATTAGCACCTAAATAACTTTCCATGATTCTTTTGTCATTGCAGCATATTCATTTTATTACTTAACAATATGTTTTGAATGCTGGTGCTCCAAATATTGCCAACCGACCAGTTGATAAGACAAAGTTGAGTTTATGGCTTCGGCTGGTGAGGGAGAACACCTGGACAGAGCTTTGGCAGAATCTTGGAGGGAGAAGGGCAAGGTTGGATTTCATTGGGAATTGGAATAAAATTCTTGAGTCTTTCAGTGCCGAGACTTGCTTAGGATGTTACGAATCACAATATAACAGTCTTGGATTGGTGGCAATAGCCAGGCAAGGATTTTGAGTCTTTGGAGGAAAGTTGCTGCTGTTTCCTATAGAGAGTAGATTTGTCTTTCACAAATTCTTGTGGATGAACCATGCGCTCCAGATCTAGACTCCAGGGATAGTAAAGTTATGCTAACAAGTCAGTCAAATTCTAGTCATGTTAATTTAGGCAGTAAATTGTGTGAGGGTGGGTCGTACATTTCTTTCTCAGGTCTTTCAAGTATGTTTTATGTTATACTTGAGACTTCTAAAGAATATTCTGGTGTGTTACCATATGAGTTTTTACTTACTGTTTGTGATCTTAACTTTAAAACACTTTATTTTCTTAAAACTTTGAGAGATTTTACTGTAGGATGCCATTAGCTATATCAAGCTTTGGGTGCAATACACTTTCTGATGAAAATAATATTATATTTGTCATAAATGTGCTAGGGAAAATTGGGAAAACTTAAAGTGGTACTATTCCGGAAGATTACCTCATAAAGAACAATTATAAAATATATTTGTATAGTATGATTATTCTTTGTATTTATGTTTATAGTTATATTTTATGCATTTTTTAAAAACAGACTTTCACATGCTTTTTTCATGGTTAGCACAGCTAAATACTAAGGTTCTGTGTGTTTATTTTCCTTTAACTATTCTGCATTTGGGGGTGTCTTTTTAAAAGCAATGTATGTTTTAGCCTGGCCGGCGTGGCTCAGCGGTTAAGCGTCAACCTATGAATCAGGAGATCACGGTTTGATTCCTGGTTGGGGCACATGCCTGGGTTTCGGGCTCAATCTCATCATTGATGTTTCTCTCCCCCTTTCCTTTCCTCTTTCTCTAAATCAATAAAAATATATTTAAAAAAGAAAAGAAATGCATGTTTTAATTCAGGATAAAGAAAATAGGTCATTTAAAATTTACAGACATTTTTGTGAGGCTTGACTTGGTTCTGTGCATTCAGTAAGGGTTTATTGGGTGCCTATTGTATTTGAAGTTCTGATTGAATGTCACGTTTTTCTTGTGGCTCTTTCTACATTTGAGAAAAGGGTAGAGGCCAGGATTTATTTGTTGCTCAACAACTGCAAGGTATTAAACAAAAAAATTGAACTTTTTAAAAGAAGGAGTTTATTAGGCCATTGCTTGCAAAAATAGGAGGACTGGTCTTGGGGCATGTAGCCTAAACCACCAGCAGCATGACAACATATCCATCCATGTCCATGGTCTGGGAGTTTGCAAGTATTCTTATGCATCACAAAGGGGGAAGGGAGAAAATGGAGGTAATCTGACAGAGTTTACATTAGCTGTAGGCAAAGGGGTGGGAGAAGGTGAAGTGGGCAGGACCAACTCTGGGATAGGCACAGGGTCTGCATGAAGAAGTGGCCGCTCCTGTGGATGGGCTGGGGCAGCAGCAGGAGGCCAACGTGTAAACAAGCAGAGGCCCCTGGTTACATGGTGCCTGGCTAAAATAATCCGTGGAAACAGCCACCTGGAATTTATTCTAAATTCTAGCAGATATGCAGGGATATGAGCAGTCTTATATCAGAGCTGGTCCACAGCTATTAACAAGCTAACTCTTCTGTCTCTATCTCTCCCTTTAACGGTCGCTTTAATTTTAATTTTGAACATCTCAGAATTTTTTCCTTGTCAGTGGAGTAAAGATAATAAAGTAATGTATAGTTTGTAAAATACATGTACATAATACCAGTTTGAATCTATTTATAACAATTATGTAGACAAGGGAAATAGGCTTAGTTTACACCTGAGAAAAAGGTTTGAAAATTGTTGATATAAGAGTTGTGAGTTTATTTGAGCCAAACTGATGACAATTGCTGGGAAGCAAAATCTCAGTGGATTGAGAAAATGCTCCGGAGAATGGCAGTTTTGCAGCTTATTTTTACATTAGAATCAAAGGACAAGACATAAAGGGGTAACATGAAATCCATTAGTAATAGATTAGGGAGGGGGGAGAAAGGTGAGGAAATCTCTGGGATTGGACAAAAAATGGAAAAATAGACCATATTTTTTTTTACATTGGTAGTGTAGGATAGTTAATAATTAACATGGTAACAATAACAGTGAAGGGGTTCTGTGGTCTCCTGCTCTCATGGGAGATTGTGTAGGAGGGGTCTGGAAAAAGCAATTACCCTGACATTCTAAAGGTATCCTATATAATAAAAGGGTAATACGCAAATTGACTGAATGGCCTATCGACCAGTCGCTATGATGTGCACTGGCCACGAGGGGGCAGACGCTCAATGCAGGAGCTGCCCCCCTGGTGGTCAGTGCGCTCCCACAGGGGGAGCGCCGCTCAGCCACAAGCCAGGCTGACTGCTGCAAGCTCAGCAGCAGTGGCAGGAGCCTCTCCCGCCTCCGCGGCAGTGCTAAGGATGTCTGACTGCAGCTTAGGTCTGCTTCCCGTGGGGAGAGGACCTAAGCCATCAGTCGGACATCCCCCGAGGGCTCCCGGACTGCTAAAGGGCGCAGGCCAGGCTGAGGGGATCCCCGCCCCAGTGCATGAATGTCATGCACTGGACCTTTAGTGTTAACATAAATGCAAAATGACAGTAGACAGGTTCAGTCAAGGTAAAGTTGACCTTTGTCAGGGAAATACTGGCCTAGGACCTGACTGCCTGCCATGACTCACGTTCAGTTAGGAAGTTTTCATTTCAGACCATCCTATGTGGTTATTGTAAGTCTCTGAGTTTGTAGGGCCCACTATGCAGCCTCCCTAAGCTTGTCAGGTTTAAGTATGTGGCTCCTTTTTTGTCCATAAAACCAAAGACTTCCTTTCCTAGGTTCAAACAGTATTTAGAGCTGGGATTTACCCTAAAATTTCTGACAAAAATGATATATAAGAGGAAGTAGGTATGTGGTACTAAATTTATAAAATTAATTAAAATATTTACTTAGGACCTTTTTTTTTTTTAACAGTTACTATTTTGTGTGATTTTTTAACTATTTTGGCCTTTATGAATTTGGCTAGAAACTTTTAGGTGAATACTTGTAATTCTGTGATTTCAGGCACTTGGATTTAAATCAAACAAAATTGTTTCTAGTATTCCCTTGCTTATTTTATGATTGGTTAGGAGAAGAAATCATTAGTTTTTATTTTATAGCTGCTCACATTTTGATTCATTTGGTTGGGAGATGTTTCAGAACCTATTAAATGAGAATGATGGCACATTTTGAAGGGACTCCAGAAAAGCAGAGGAACTGATTTCATTAATGACCAATTGGGCTGTTGATCATTCCTGAGGTATGCCAAGTTTAGTTATCTTTCTAAATGTTGACTTATTTTCTTATCCGCAAGGAGAGGCCAGAGTTACTTTTCACATCATGTCTTTGAATGTTTGCTGAAGACTTTGTGAGAACTATCAAGATTTTAAGCTTTCTTTTCTTTTTAAAAAAATATTTATTTTTATTGATTTCAAAGAGGAAGAGAGAGGGAGAGAGAGAAACATCAGCGATGAGAGAGAATCATTGATCAGCTGTCTCCTGCACTCCCCAAACTGGGGATCGAGCCTGCAACCTGGGCATGTACCCTGACCGTGAATCAAATCTTGACCTCCTGGTTCTTAGGTTGACGCTCAACCACTGACTGGGCTAAGCTTTCTTGTAAACAGAAAATTGGAGTGCACAGGAAGGGAGAAACAAGAGTCCACTAGAGTGTGAGGAGCTCTCCCCTGTGGAAATTTAAAGCTGCTTTTTGCAAACTTGGTGGCTAGGAAAGCAGTGTTGTACTTCTGCTTCCTGGCTATGCGTGCAATTCCCTTTTATTTGCCAGGACCCTGGCCAACTATCTAAGCGCTTTATGAAAGGCTGGGGAAGCCACTCTGACTTCATCATCTGGCTGGCTCAGGTGGGGCTGAGCACCTTGGTGGTTAAGACAGGGCTCACTGCCACCTTTCTGCTCCAAGCATGTTATTTGAAAACAGTGTAGTGCCATGGGGCAGCAAATGTTTACTAAGCCTAGCTGAGTCCTACCATTTCACCTTGAAGTACAAAAATCGAGATCTAGAAAATAAAACTAGCCTCTTTCAAGGTTTTGGTTTTTATTTTATTTTCACAACACCCTACTGTGTTTTACATGAAATGTTTCTGGGTTGAGGCTTTAAACACCTCTGGGACACCACTCAGGTAGAATTCAGTGTACACCATAGTAGTACTTAAAATAATTTATATTGCTGTTAATAAATATGGAATCAGTACAAAAGGCTCATAATACAAGGAACCCCTTAGGCACCTAGGTCATCAGAGCTTGAATTTTTTTAAAATATATTTTTATTGATTTCAGAGAGAGAGAGAGAAAGAAAGAGAAAGAAACATCAATGAGAGGGAGAATATTGATCAGCTGCCTCCCGCATGCCCCCTACTGGCCATTGAGCTCAAAATCCCGGCATATGCTCTGACCTGAAATTGAACCATGACCTCCTGATTCATAGGTGGATGCTCAGCCACTGAGCTACACTGGCCAGGGCACAGGTTGAATTTTATTCTCAAGATTTCTTTCCCCTCTTGATAGGTTTATAACTATTTTATATCCACAAACAGTATATTGGTAAGCTTTGAATTTTTTTCTGAGCTTTTTACTATAAAAGTTTTTAATAACAGAAAAATTAAAAGGGTAGTACAATGATTATCAGTACATCCAGCACTTAGATTTAACAACTGTGAAGAATTTGCCAAATTTGCTTTACCTTGCCATATATGTATATGCACATATTTTATTGAAGAATCATTTGAAAATAAGTTGCAGACCTTCTAGTCCTTCTCTCCTAATGTTAAATGATGCATCTTAAAGACATTCTCCTATAGAATCACGGTGCCATTATCATATCTAAAAAAAATTTAACAGTAACTATTATCTACAAACAATCTATATTCTGATTTTCCCTATTGCTGCCAAAGTGTCTATTAGCGATTCCTTCCTTTCCCCCAAACTAAGATCAGGTCAGAGTTCAGACATTGCAGGTTTAATCATTCTTAGTTCATATACTCGTTTTTCCCTCTGCAGGGGGGCCCGGCAGAAGAGCAGTAAGCATTATGTCTCTCAGCCCTGAAAAAGGGATGTACCTGTGGAGAGCCAGCTCTAATAAAATCTTGATAAAATGCAATTTTGTGATGACAGTAATATTTCACAGTGGAATAGAACTCTTCAAATTTCTAAGTTCTGTTGTATATCCCATGGATTTTGACTTCAGGGATCTTTTTTTTTCTTTTTTTGGGGGGGTTCTTTCCCCCCCCCTCTTTATTGATTAAGGTATTACATATGTGTCCTTATCCTCCTCTTACCCATCCACCCCCCACTCATGCCCTCACCCCCCTGTTGTCTCTGTCCATTGGTTAGGCTTATATGCATGCATACAACTCCTTTGGTTGATCTCTCCCTCTTACCCCCACCCTCCCCTACCTTCCCTCTGAGGTTTGAGCATCTGATCCATGCTTCTCTGTCTCTGGGTCTGTTTTTGTTCATCAGTTTATGTTGTTCATTATATTCCACAAATGAGTGAGATCATGTGATATTTATCTTTCTCTGACTGGCTTATTTCACTTA
>NW_005366245.1:2748449-2773195 GCF_000412655.1 Myotis brandtii | reverse complement strand
ACCACCAGCTTACACCATACACAAAAATAAACTCAACATGGATAAAGGATTTAAATGTAAGACAGGAAACCATAAAAATATTAGAGGAATCCAAAGGCAGCAAAATCTCAGACATATGCTGAAGCAATATCTTCACTGATATAGCTCCTAGGGCAGTGGAAACTAAAGAAAAAATAAACAAATGGGACTACATCAAAATAAAAAGCTTCTGCACAGCAAAAGAAACCATCAACATAACAACAAGAAAGCCCACTGCATGGGAGAACATATTTGCCAATGTTCTTGCCAATAAGAGTTTAATCTTTAACATTTCCAGGGAACTCATACAACTTAATAAAAGGAAGATAACCCAATCAAAAAATGGGCAACAGACCTAAATAGATACTTTTCGAAGGAGGACATAAGGAAGGCCAAGAGACATATGAAAACATGCCCAAAGTCACTAATCGGCCTTCAGAGATCTTTCTTCCTAATTTGGAATTTAACACTTACAATAATGAAGCCATAAGACATAGTATCGTTTTAATGTATCATAGAATTGGATGTCACTGGAGGAAGATCAGGAGGAGCCCCATGGCCATATTCCTGTCTTTTCAGTATCCATATTTGGAAACACCTCCTTCCTCTTTTCCTGGCCACTGGCTCCTGTCACTCTTCAGGAGTCACCATGAGCTTAAATGACTTACATTCAATTGACCATACACTCTGCAATTTGATATTTTGACATACGTTTACATGTATAAATTCATCACTAAAGATATGATAATGAACATATCCATCACCACCAAAAGTTTGCTGCTCCTGCTCTTTTGCATTTCCCTTCCCACTCCCAGATAACCACCGATCTGCTTTCTGGCTCAAAAGATGAGTTTGTATTTTCTAGAATTTTATAAATTGGAAGACTATTTATATATACTAAACTAGAGGCCTGGTGCACAAAAATTCATGCACTCGGGGGGGTTGGGGTCCCTCATCTCGGCCTGCACCCTCTCGCAGTCCGGGATCCCTTGGAGGATTTCTATCTGCCGGCTGGCCATCAGACATCCCTCTGGCAGCCCGGGATGTCCACCTGCCAGCTTAAGCCACAGTCGGATATCCTTAGCGCTGCCGAGGAGGCGGGAGAGTCCATTAGGGTCAATTTGCATATTATCCTTTTATTTATAGGATTATTTATAGGATAGGACAGTGATGGCGAACCTATGACACGCATGTCAGAGGTGACACGCAAACTCATTTTTTTTGGTTGATTTTTCTTTGTTAAATGGCATTTAAATATAT
Source organism: Myotis brandtii (assembly GCF_000412655.1). Classification (NCBI taxonomy): domain Eukaryota; kingdom Metazoa; phylum Chordata; class Mammalia; order Chiroptera; family Vespertilionidae; genus Myotis; species Myotis brandtii. Next base: position 2,771,917 of record NW_005366245.1, on the reverse strand, counting down.
AAAATAAATATCAAAAATATAAGTCTTTGTTTTACTATGGTTGCAAATATCAAAAAAGTTCTACATGTGACACGGCACCAGAGTTAAGTTAGGGTTTTTCAAAATGCTGACACGCCGAGCTCAAAAGGTTTGCCATCACTGGGATAGGATGTACATTTTGTCTGACTTCATTTTACTCAGCATAATTATTTTGACATCCATCTATATTGTTAGGTGCATCAGTAGTTCACTCATTTTTATTGATGGGTAGTATTCCATTGTACGCAGGTAGCCCAATTTGTTTTGATTCTTGTTGAACATTTGAGTGGTTTCAAGTTTGAAACTATTACAAGTAAAGCTGCCATGAACCTTTGTGTACAGTCTTTGTGTGGATATATACTTTTATTTCTCTTGGACAAATACTAAGGAGTGGAATGACTGGGTCATGTGGTGGATATGTGTTTAACTTTCTGAGAAACGGACAAACTGTTTTCCAAAGTGGTTGTACCATTTTCCATTCCCACCAGCAGTGTGAGAGTTCCAGTGTCTCTGCATCTTCTGCAACACTTGGTATGTTCAGTTTTTATAATTTAGCCATGCTACTAGATGTGTGGTAGTATCTTTTTTGTTTTATTTTTTCTTTATTGTTTAAGATATTTCATATGTGTCCTTCTCCCCCCATTTTGCATTTCCCTGATAACTAATGACATTGAACATTTTTTCATGTGCTTATTTGCCAGATGTGTATTGCCTTTCTTGAAATGTTTGTTCAAATATTTTGCCCTTGTATTTTAATTGAATTGTTTTCTTATTGAATTTTAGAGTTCTTTATGTATTCTGGAGGCAAAAATTTTATTTGATATGTGTTTTGCAAATATCTTTTCCCAGTCTATGGGCTCATTTTTCTCATTCTCTTAACAGTGTTTTTTAAAGACCAGAATACTTAATTTTGATGATCTGCTTATCAATTTTTTTTGTTTTATGTTGTTTTATTTAAGAAATCTTTGCCTAATCCAAGATCACAACGATTTTATGGAAGTTTTACTATTTTATATAAATGCCTATGATCTATTTTGAATTAATTTTTGTAATTGGTGTGAGGTATGGATCAAAATTCTTTCTCTCCTGTTTTTCTTCCCCTCCTCATATGGATATCCAATTGTTTCAGCATAGTCTGTTGAATTACCCTTTCAATGTGTTGAAGATCAGTGGTCTATATTTGTGTGGATTTATTCCTGGACTCTAGTCTGTTTTCCATTGATATTATTTTTTCTTTTATGCCAATACCACAGCTTGATTACAGGTAGTGTATGTTCTTCCGTTTTGATCTTTTTATCAGACTGTTTCAGCTCTTCTAGGCTCTTTGCATTTTCATATAAATTTTAGAACCAGTGTGTGCATTTCTACAAAAATAAAACAAAGCACCTGTTGAGATGTTTATTGGGACTGCACTGAATCTGTAGATCAATTTGGGAGAGAATTGTCATTTTAATTATTCTCCTGTATGATTTCAACTTCCAGCTACATTGCTTAGAGCTGTGTAAACTTGGACACTTTACTTAATCTTTCAGAGCCTCATCTTTTAAAAATATATATTTTTATTGATTTCGTAGAGGAAGAGAGGGAGAGAGAGCTAGAAACATCAATGAGAGAGAATCATCAGTCAGCTGCATGCCCCACACTGGGGATGGAGCCCACAACCCAGGCATATGCCCTGACTGGGAATCAACCCACACCCTCCTAGTTCATGGGTTGATGCTCAACCACTGAGCCACACCAGCTGGGCAAGCCTCAATTTTTTTTACCTATGAAATGGAGGTGATTATTTACCTACCTCTAGGGTAATGTGACGAATAAATCAATCAATACTTGTTAAGTGCTTTTGCTCTTATTTTCTAATCACTTTTCCTTAGGAATTGGATTTACAAGGTAAATAAAGAAACTTTTATTTCTTCAACTTCCAACCCTCATTTACCAGACATACTTTCATTATAATTTTATATTTTGAAAAATCAGTAAGCTCTCATTACACATAGGTGGAACTGAGATCCCAAGCCAAACACTTGGTCAAGACTATTCATCTAGCAAGAACAAAGGAGAACTTCTAATTTTAATCCTAAATGTTAGCATGAATTGACAGGCTCAACTCATTCGTTACCTATTTGTGTATTACCTAATAAATGCCAGCCACTGTATAAGCCCTCTGCTGGCCTTTTGGGATTAAGAGTGAGGCCAATGGATGGTATTTCCTCTTCTCACAAAGCTTGGGAACTACCGGAAAATATAGACAAGGAAACATACACTTTTAATATAGAGTAATAGATACACATAAGGGAAATTGTGGAAATACAGTTGAAGAGCAGCTAACCTGGAGCTGGGGGTCCGGGAAGATATTTGTAAAGGACGTGACCTTGAAACCAAGGTCAGAGGATGAGTGGGCAGTAGCCAGGTTTTAGAAATGTGGAAGGGAGGATTTGGACCAGGATGTGGGCAATAGAGAAAATGCACAGTTTGTATTTTATAGATGGAACAAATATCTGGATGTAAGAGAGAGAACAGTATGGTGTGAAAACTGGGGAGTCATCAAAGAGGGGTGCCATTGTGAACAACAGTAAAAACAATGTCAGGTGGTTTGATTGTATCCTCTGGTTTTAGGTTGGGGAGTGTTAAGATTCAATGTGCAGTTTAGAAAGATTCCTTTTATATTGAAAATAAAGTAAAGAGGGTAGGGGGATGAGGTATTGAGGTACCAGAGAGAGGTACTGAGGTACCAGATGCTCAGGAAGAGTAGCCATGGGTGGGGATGGACATGGGGGAAAACTAATGACAGGCCCGGTGCTCCGTGGATGTGTTTTGGCAAAAGGAGATGGAATTGTTAAGTTGATAGTCAGGTGCCTGACCTGAGTTAATTGGTTAACTGTTTGGTGGTGGTGTCTTCCTGAGTAGGAAATGTAGAAGGGCAGCAGGTTTGGTGTGGAAAAAAGAGAGGTCAGTTTGCTTATGCGAATTTCAGGTGATGCTAGTGGAAAAACCCACCTGGAGATTGTGTGTTGGGAGCTAGAGACCCAGTTTATGCAGAGTCTTGAGTGTAGAGCAGTGGTTCTCAACCTTGGCTGCACATTAGAATCACCTGGGAATCTTTTTTAAATCCTGATTTCTGGGCCTCATCCTCTGGAAATTCTGTTTCTTTGTTACTAATGTTGTGGCCCCAGCCCATAACAAAGAAACAGAATTTCCAGAGGATGAGGCCCAGAAATCAGGATTTAAAAAAGATTCCCAGGTGATTCTAATGTGCAGCCAAGGTTGAGAACCACTGGTATAGAGAAAGATGGGAAGCTAAGAGGGTGCATCACCTGGTGGGTAGTGGGAGAACACAGGCTTTAGATGGAAAGGGGCCCTAGCCAGTTTTGCTCAGGGGAGAGAATGTCAGCCTGTGGACTAAAGGGTCCTGGGTTCGATTCAGGTCAAGGACACGTGCCCAAGTTGCGGGCTTGATCCCCAGTAGGGGGCGTGCAGGAGGCAGCCAATCAATGATTCTCTCTCATCATTCATGTTTCTATCTCTCTCTTCTCTGAAATCAATAAAAATATTTTTAAAAAGATAGAAAGGGGAGGATTATTGTCTTTAAATTTGGGACTTGAAAAAAAACTCCTAACTTGGTGTTCTTGAGCATGTTAAGTTTAGCATGCATTCAGCATGCATTAAAGTGCTGCTTCCTTCTTCCCATTACCTCAATCACACTCTTGTTTTCCTTGTCAAGTCTGGCATCTGTAACAGGATCCAAACAAGAAATGCAGAAACATTAGAGTCTCTGCTTCTAATTCCCAGAGTTGAGTAAAATTGCTCTAAAAGGCCTAAGCATTATCTTTTATTCTTTAGTTATTAGCACGAAATGAAGAAGCCTGGTTAAATCTTAAGTTTTTCACTTTGTGTTCCTCCAGTTATATGAAATAGAACCCAGAAGCTTAAATAATAAAAGTAAAAACAGGACAGCTTTCTTGAGGGTGTGGAGAGGAGGGCCTTGACATATCACCATCATTGACAAGTGGACTGAAGTGGCTTGCCGAAAGGGTTAGTGTTTCCACAATTTGAATTATGGCCCAATGCTTTTATTTTATGAGGAAACCAAAGGCTGAGTGTGTGTTTTTTTTAAGGGGTAAGTGATTTGCCCTTTGCCACTCTGCTGGGTAGAGAACAGGTGGCCTTAGTACTGGCAACCCTTGGTTCCTAGTCTAGTGCATTTTCTGCAACATGGTGGTGTTGCCTGATGGGGGTATTTCCATTAGTCACCATCTCCACTACCACTCACACCACCCCTGCAGCACTCTGAGTTATTGAAGGTGAAAAAAAGAGTAGCAGGGAAAAGACCAAAAAAAAGAGATGTGCTTCATTGTTCTAGATGTCAAAGACCTGCTGGCCTGTCAGGCCCACAGCAGGTTCCCTGACATTTTCAGGGAAAGCTTTGTGTGGCGGTTTATAAAGTCAACATCTCTTTCTGTTTAAGCTGCTTTGGGGCCAACTGGCTCTCAGTGTCACAGTAGGAATTTGATATGTCTGTTTCATTTGTCATTTTCGGTATAACATCATTTAATTTCATAATTGTATGGTAAGAACGTTATCGTTAGTAAGCAAAAATTTATTATTACTTTATGAAAACTGAAAATAGTCCCCCAAGGCTAATATATTATTTGGTAAGTCACTTAATGAGGAGTTGGAAGACTTGCTTCAATCATAGCAATAGCTCTCTTCTTTGACTTCAGTAAGTCCTTGGCATTATATTAAAAGCTTCCATTCTATAGGTAAAGAAAATGTCTGAAGGGGTGATGCCATCTGCTGAGACTGGCGCTAATAAGGGCTGTTTGGTTTGAGATTCCTGAATGTTCTGCATTCCCAGGTGCTTTCATTCCTAGGATCACTCCTGGCCCAGTATTCTGCTCAGTGCTCCATCTGCTTGTACGCACCTCCTGTGAATCCTCTCGTTCTTCTCCTTCAGTTGAGCCCCGTTCCCCCAGTCCCCCCTCTGTAAACCACCTTCCCAAAGTGCAGGCATGTGTAGCATTCTTTACTGAAGGTTGCTTGGGTTGGGGTGTGGGAGAGGGGAGGACGCAGGAGTGGAGACTGTTACATGACAGCATAGCAAACAACTTCAAAACCGAGTTATATATACTTTATCCTATCTAATAAAGAGGTAATATGCAAATTGACCATCACTCCAACACACAAGATGGCCGGCAGGGGAGGGCAGTTGTGGGTGACCAGGCCAGCAGGGGAGGGCAGTTAGAGGCAATCGGGCCAGCAGAGGAGCAGTTAGGTGTCGATCAGGCTGGCAGGGGAGGGGTTAGGGGTGATCAGGCTGGCAGGCAGAAGTGGTTAGGGGCAATCAGGCAGGCGAGCGGTTGGGAGCCAGCAGTTCTGGATTGTGAGAGGGATCCTAGATTGGAGAGGGTGCAGGCTGGACTGAGGGACACACATCCCCACCCCCATGCACAAATTTTGTGCACCGGGCCTCTAGTAGATATATAATGCTGTGCCAGTGTCAGATATTACTCATTGTTGCTTTGATTCTAATCAATAAAAAGCTTATCGGAATCTATCTGGAATAACACTGTGTTCTCCCAGTTAAGTATCAAAAGAATAAATATTTAATTCTTGTGGTAAATGTATGTTTTAGGCAATATAGGAGTTTCTTCTTGTCTTCTGTTTACATGAGTCCTTTACACTGATAGATTTTAGCACAGATAATAACAAGGAAGTACAAGGGAGCTTGGATAGTCAAAGTAAGTTAATAGTTGTTTCTTTGTTTCAAATTATGTAACTGAAATTTGACACACAGAGCAATAAATAATTAGCAAGTGTGTGCTTTTTGTTCCTATTTAACAAAGTGATCTTCTTTTCTCTTTAATTTTAGGAAACAGATATTGATGACAGATATGGAGATTTGGATTCCAGAGCAGATTCTGATATTCCAGAAATTCCACCATCCTCAGATAGAACCCCTGAGATCCTCAAGAAAGCTCTCTCCGGTTTATCTTCAAGGTATGACTGGATGGTGCACAAGATAAGCTGTGGGGTTATCCTGGCCCATGTAGTACTATTTTCACTATTTCTAAGCTTTGGAGCTCTGAGAGAGAAGGCTTATACTTTTTCATTGTTGGTCAAGCACACATGGTACTAGATGCTTAATGTTCATCCTTCATTTCATACTTAAGATCTTATGAGTTACTAGGGGCCCAATGTACAAAAATTCGTGCAAGAGTAGGCCTTCCTTCCCCCGGCTGCCGGCACTGGCTTCCCTCCAAGATCCGGGACCTGGGACACAGGCAGGCACCCGGGACCCCAGTCAGCTTCCCCCAGGCTGCCCACAGGCACCCAGGACTCTGGCTGGCTTCCCTCTGGCACTGGCTTTGTCAGGAAGGACATCTGGAATGATGTCCGGAAGACGTCCAGTCTAATTAGCATATTACCCTTTTATTATTATAGATGAGAAAACCAAATCTGAGAGGTTACCTGGTGAAGGTTACAGAGCTATGAAGATGCAGACCTGGGCTTTTTATCCCAGTTGGTCAGATTTCTGAAGCCAGCGATCTATTTACTACATCAGGTTGCCTTTTCTGGTGTGGGAACATTTAATAAAGAAAATTGTATATTCTTTGTTTCCTGTTCTTCAAGTACCAGAGGGACATAGCTCATTTTTTAAACTGAGTTTTAAATTATTGTCCAAAACTCTGCAACCTTTTACCATTTTATATTTGTGCTATATTTTAAAATGTGTAATCACCAACAAATTTTACCTAATTTTATATTGCCCTCCTTTGTATGCTTTAGTAATATGAATTATAAAATTTATAAAAGCAAAATAAATCTAAGCTTTTCTTTAGATTAATATGTGAAATCTTATATGTTGGTATGGAACAGTTTTTCCATGTTTTTGACTGTGACATACAATAAGAGATACATTTTACTCCACATCCCAAGAGACACACAAATGTATATTTTAACTGCTACAAAAATGTTATGAAACAATTTTTACCATTACTGTGTGACATCCCCTCTTTTCTGTTTGATACTATTCTGTTATTGAACAAAATATTTTGGATGTAACTTACTAAATTGATTTTACCAGCCATGGGTTATAACAACAACAAAAAAATGGTTTAGTCATATCTAGTTAATGTAATATGAGTTTTTCTGTTTTTAGTTTCTAGGCCATAACCATATTAGAATAAATTGTTTCAAAGAAAAGTTTTCATAATTATTTAAACCAATACAACAAATTTTTTGCTGTTATTTGAAGCATGATTATTATTTTAATAGTCTTGATCCCAGTTGTTTTCACAACCTAGTTGACAGATGTACCTTTGCTTTAAAACCTTAGCAGGTCTATCTCAGATTTGGAAACTTATATTGATTTATATAAGAATGATGCTAGATTCCTATGTGTCAATAATAATTTCTTAACAATTAAGGTTCCTCCCTCCCCCCATGTAAAGCAACAATAGCAAGTAATAGCAGCTGATATTTATTGAGAATATACTGTGTACATGTATTGACTAACTTATTCTCGACCTGTAACACAGGTACACTTATATACCTACTTTATAAATGAGGAAACTGAGGCACGGAAATTTTATACATCAAGGCTCATGTGGCTAGTAAGCAATAGAACCACATTCTGAACCTAGGCATTGTGCTCTATTTATAAAATAATTGTTTAATTTTTTAATTTAAAAAAAAATATTTTTATTGATTTCAGAGAGAAAGGGAGAGAGCGATAGAAACATCAATGATGAGAGATAATCATTGATTGGCTGCCTCCTGCACACCCCCTACTGGGGATCGAGCCTGCAACCCGGGCATGTGCCCTTGACCAGAATCAAACCCGGAACCCTTCAGTCCACAGGCTGATGCTCTATCCACTGAGCCAAACCAGCCAGGGCAAGAATTGTTGTTGTTTTTTAATGAACAATAGAGGATATGTGACCAGTTTCAATCTTCTCATGAAACTTCACTATAAAAGTTACATGAATGTTTCAAAATCCGTATCTTATTCATTTTAGCCTCTATACTACCCCAAATAGTCTGTGTTACAATGATTTAGAAGTGGTGGATGCATAGGATTAAAAAAGTAGTTACATAAGAAATTTTCATGAATTGCAGGGAAACACCCTATTATCCTCCCACCAAGACATTGATATTTGCAGTATTGTGTTGTTTACGCTGAAGCTTTTTTCTCTTGTACATATTTTGCATGTGTGTGTTTGTGTGTGTGTGTGTGTGTGTGTGTGTGGTGTAAAAATAGCATTGTACTATTTTCTGCTTGTCTGTTTTCATTTTCATTCTGTGGTATTAGGAACAAATATCCTTAACTATACATAGATACTTTAAGTGGCTGCACGATATATTCCTTTGCATGACTGTAGTTTAACTAAAGAGCTGTCACTGGGCATTTAGCTGATTTCTAAATTCTCACGCTCAAAAACAGCTCTGCATTAAACGTTTTTCTCTAGAGATAACTTTTATTTAGTAACCGTAATTATTTTCTTAGGATAAAATCTTAAAAGTGAAATTGTTTGGTCGAGGTTCAGGCTCACTTTTGAGGCTTTAATCTACAATGTCAAAAAGTCTTAAGTTGTTGAAATTGGAAGGAGCCTGAAAGATCTTCGGCCACTTGGCAAGTTGTCCCAGTCTGTTTCTGCACCTGTGTCTGAGCATTCATGAGCCACTTAGTCTGGCTTTGTCCTTACTGAAGCTCTTCCTCAGCTATGAGTCTGGCTTAGCAGGTTTCATCCAGGGCAGTGCCCTGGACTTTGCCCCCACCTCCCCAGCAAACGTTTGGCAATGTCTGGAGACCTTTTTGGTTGTCACAATGAGAGATGGCGCATCTAGCACCTAGTGTGTAGAGGCTAAGGAGGATGCTAAACACCCTACAGTACACAGAACAGTGCTTCACAATAAAGAATTATCTGGCACAAAACAATAACGGTTCTGAGGCTGAGAAGCCCAGGACACATCCAGGTATAGCCGTAATGCCATCTTCCTTCTTTCCCTCCTTTCCTTCCTTCCTTCCTCCCTCCCTCCCTCCCTCCCTTCCTCCCTCCTTTCTTCCTTGAACCTATACACTTCCTGTGCATGTTCTCCAAACACTGGTAGATGGACATTCTCAAAACTCCCCTTCTTTGCCACCAAGTTTTTGTTTATTTTTTATTTTAAAAAACATTTGATTGATTGATTGTAAAGAGAGAGGGAGAGAAAGATGGACTTGTTGTTGCACCCATCTATGCATTCATTGGTTGATTCTTGTATGTGCCTGGACCTGGGATCGAACCTGATACTTTGGCATATGAAGTTGATGCTCTAATCAACTGAGCTACCTGGTCAGGGCCCATTCTTGCTTAATTTTGAGGAGTGCCTCTGTGTCCCAGTTCGTGGCTCAGGTGAACTGTCTTGTCAAATCAGGTTCTGGATGATTCATGATGCTTTTGGCACTAGTTTTTGTTTTTGTTTTTGTTTTTTCTTGTGTGTGTGTGTGTGTGTGTGTTTAAACCTTGCCATTACTTTTGAAATAAAAGCCACATAATAGTGGTGGTAATAGTAAGTCATTGTACATATTCAAATGTATTTGAACAATGTGTGTAATCACTTTAATCATTTTAAAGGATATGCTTAATTACATACTTTTTTTGGAAATCTTATTTCTGGCTCAGATAGGTCCTCAAGACATGAAACTTGGATGCACTTCTCCTCTACTGATTCTCAGCTCCTTTTTCCAAAACAATCTGTGAGATGATGACTTGGACTAAAAATTAAGGCATTCTCTAATGTGATCCTGGAAGTGTGGTAAAGGAACTGGAGAATTTTGAATTTAGAACCAGACTGTCCTCTGGTTTTTAGTAACAGTGATTTTCTTTTCTTTTCTTTCTTTTTTTGCATATTGTGTTCTGCTTTAAATTCAGTGCTTCTCTCCAGAAAGATGACTTTTGGTTACTGTATCAGTGGATATATATGTTATGTCTCAGTATGCGCTTAACTTTGTATTAGGTATTCTTGAGGAATTTGGGGAGTCAGTTAAGTTAAAATAAATAAGGGAAGTAAGTCTTTAATTTTATTGGAGTGGGAGAATTTTTCTCAGATGGGGAAATACCTACGTAAAAGACAACCAGACAGTATATGTTCCTTGAGAACTCTGGTTTTGAGTGGCCATGGAATTTTGGGGTGATATGAAGACAGTATGTTTCCTGTTTACATCTCTGGTTCTCAGCAGCTACCATTCTCTGAAGTTCAAAGCCAGGCATCTAACAGAGGTACACATGGACAGGAGAAACATCTACCCTGGGGCTGATTTCTAACCCTTACGTAGTGTCCACCTGACTAGAGAGGTTCTAGGTAATTCTGAGTCTGAGGATCAGTTATAAAGAAGGGCTAAGAGCACGTCTAGGTTTCATGCAAGCAGGTCAGGGTTACTATCAGGAGACTGCCTCATGTCCTTTATTTACCTCTGACCAGCTCTGTGACCTAGCCCGGTTCTCTAATCCATTCATTAGCCCATAAGGGGCTGTATCTCGAAAACTAAATGGAACCTTTCATCTATACCATTTTTGACTCTATACTCATTTCAGTTCAGCCCCAAAGCTTACAGTCTGTGAGAAATGTATGTGTCTACATAGTCGGTTGAACAGTAGAGGAAAATAAAGTCAGCTAAGAACAATTTGACCACTTCATGAAAAATCTTGGAAGCTAGATAAAAGAGTTTGGATGTAATGTTGGTATTTTAGATCTTGAGTGCAGAAATTACATTATAAAAGAGATATTTAAGAAGTATCTGGACTATATAGGAGGGTGATTAGAAGCAGGGAATGTAATCAATATTTAATAAACAGATGAAATTGGCAACTGTTTCTTTTATGGGAAGGAGACTAAAAGCCTTGCTTAGATACTGTACATATATGTTGTCATACTTTAAGTTGAATCCAAATCTCTTGTAACATAATTTAAATGCTATCATTCGAATCAATAGAAATCAGAAGTCTTCAAGAAGAAACTACTGTGTGTATAATGTAAAATGCGGGTAGAACGAATAAAGCAGGGCAGCAGTTTTAGATTCAGAAATCATCATCCACACACAGGTGTGATTAGAATCATTTTACTCGTGTCAAAAAGCAGCTGCCGACATTTCTCATGACATGGCCACATAGCGAGTGACAGTATTTGTAAGGTGCACTGAGGATGAAGTGGGAGGCTCTTAAGGGTGGGGGACCCAGACCCTGACTGACAGCTGCCCGGGGATTGAGGGAGATCAGTTCTCAGCAACGGGCTGGTGTGCCAGCAGGGATGCTGTGCTGTAAGGAACAAGCAAAGGCCCAAATAAGAAAATGCTGTTCTACTAAGGGCCCTGTCCCTAACCAAGGAGAGCAGGCTGCACACTGAGCCATAGAAGGACGTGGCATTCAGTTTGGCCTTGTCCTCTGCGACCGACCTCCTCGCCGGCGCCTTCTTCCTTTCACTGACATTGCTGTGCTCTCCAGTTTCAGTTCTGCATCAGCCTCTCTTTCCTCTTCCTCGCCGGAAGGTCACGCACTCTGTCTGAACCACCTTAAAATCATATTATTTTTATCGAGTACCCCCAAAGGATTGGTCAACGTTTCGGAGGACTTTTGCACCTGGCTCCTTCTTCCCTTCCGAATGACCCTGGGAGATGTGCACACGTCCATGTTAATCACCTCACTGCTTAGTCTCATGATTCATCCTCATTCATAACAAAAAGCAGGCTTTTTCTTTGGCTAACATAATCTTTACATTTAATTTAACTCTTCAGTGAGTGAACAAATGCTCTTTGGTTGGTTGCGTTTTTGTTGTTTTGTTTTGTTTTATTATAAGGGATTCTTTAGGTATAATTAGGGAAAATCCTTAAGTCTGGTAACTCAATACTGAAACCACCCACACAAGAAAAATACTGTAAGAACACATGAAGTGCTAACTTTATAAACGTTTTCTTTGCAGGTGGAAAAACTGGTGGATTCGTGGAATTCTTACTCTAACGATGATTTCCTTGTTTTTCCTGATCATCTATATGGGATCTTTTATGCTGATGCTTCTTGTAAGTATTTACACTTCCCTAAGGTGCTCTTGCTTTGTTTTTCAGCACTGGTGTGATTGCAGTAATTTGAGCATGTCATGACCAAGGAGGCAATGTAAGACTTGGTAACAGCAAATTTAGTTCCGTTAAGCATCTTGTAGTTCATGAAATGAACAAGGCTAATCTTTTCTGTTTGCAAAAGGGCCTTTGAATGTGTTCATTCAGCAGAGACCAAGTATATGCAGTCTATTCATGTCTTTTTGTCAAGATAAAACGGAAACACACACATATACATGACTTTAACATATAGGACGGTTAGCTAGATCCCTAACTTCGAGGAACTTAATCAAATGGCAGAGGCACATAAGTAACCCTATGAATAAGTAGGATGGTCATTAAATGGGGTAAGCCCCGTGGTAGAACTTGTTGGGAGAGCACAGTAAAAAAGTGCCTGCAACAGCCTGAGACAGAGATGAAGGAAGACTCTCAGAAGAGGTGATGCCACAGCTAGTCCTGAAAGAGGGACAGGACAAGGGGAGGCATTCCAAGGTGGGGACATCGTGAGCAAGGCGTGGAGGTAGCCTGTGGAGGGAATCTAGGGAGGAGACCAGAGAGGTGAGTGAGAGCTGTTCTGGGTGTGGGGACTTTGTCATGTATGAGAAGCCCAACAAGTCCTGAAGCCCAACAAGTATTTTAAGCTTTTCATTCATTTAGCAGATGCTCCCAGGATGCCTGCCATGTGCCAGGCATTATGCTAGTTCTGGGCTCTGGTACGGTGGCGTTGAGAAAAACACACCTGTCTGTGCCATCATGGAGCTTAAGATCTACACTTTAAAGAATTGATCAGAAATACAACTAAAAACTGCAATAGCATTTAATTAAAAAAAGAAAAAAAGGATGCTATGAGAGCAAGGGGGAACTGAAAGGCTTCTCCAAGGCCTGTGCCCAGCATAAGTGCTCGGTCTGAAGGCTGAGTAGGAGGAGTTGGCGTGGTGAGAGAGGGAGCTTGGGGGAAGGAGGGTCATCGCAGAGACTCCTGGACGTAAAGGCCTTGGCATCTAAAGAAGCATGAAGCCTTTGAAGCAAAGTGGTGGGAGTGAGAAGGAGAGTGCATTTGTTCAATAGATTTGTCACTTTATGCTGAGTGTGACTTAGCAGGGAGCAGTGAGAGCCGCCTCTCGGGGATCTGCAGCGTCTCTATTTTATTATTTCTTTTTCTTCATCCCATCTCGGTTAGTTTAGCCTCTTCTTCTGTACTCACCTCCCTGTGTCCTTGCCCACTTAGAATTCTGTTCACCTATCTTCTCCTTCCATGCTAGTCCTACTCAGAGCACTAAGCCAGGAGCAATATGAGATGGCTTTCCTTCATTCTAGAAAAGAATCCATTTTGAACTGAAATTAGACACGCTTGGGGAAAAATAAAATTCCACCAACCCCTGAAACCACTTAAAGTAACTCTCCTAAACACCAGCAAGCCCTTTCACTCTTCTTTTTGTCCTCATTAATTTTGTGCTTCCTTGGGGATATCAAGGTCACAAAAATGAATATAAATTGAAGAACTTTTTTTTTTTAGCAAGAAAAATGAATAATGGATGGGACTAATTTAATGTGAGGGCAGAAGCTCTGAGTCTGAAAGCCAGGTAGGCAGGGCGAGCACCGTCCAGGTGAGACTGGAGAGAAGAGCCCAGCTCCCTCCCAGCCTGCGTCTGAGCCCGCTGAGAGCTACGAGTGCCAAGTGACCACCACTGGCCTCGGGACTTGGGCATTGAAGGAGTGAGTGTGTGCAAAGCGCTTTTCAGTGGTGAGTGGTCGAGCCTGGAAGCAGGGATTAGATGATGGCAGACAGCCCATAAGGCTTTGTGTCTGAGGGACCTTTGGGTGGACCTTGAGGCTCTATCAGGGTGGATGCCTGCGTGCTGTGAGCAAAGGTCCTCACGGCCAGGTGTGTCAGAAAAGGCGGTGTTGCTCTTTCCTAGAGGCAGGGCCTTTGAACCGGGAGGAGTGATTAGGGATCAGATTCCGGAGGACCTTGGCATACTATGTGAAGAAGTTTGGGGTTTATTTGTAAAGCACGGAGGAGCCATTGAAAATACTGGGGATTATTTGAATTATGAGTCTCCTTTAGAAGATAAGTTTGATCAAGACGTTGCAAAACACCTGCATCCTTGGACACTGACTCCGTGGGCTCCCTGTGAATAAGTGGTGTGGTCTCCACACTAGACTGTTTGGTGTGGAGAGTAGGGCCAGAATTGGTAGACTGTTTTCTTCACCACTCTCTTATGACAAAATTCAAAACCCCTTTAAAGACATCCCTGGATTCTGATTTTTAAAAAGAGAATCATAAGCATACCTAAAGCACTCGGGCTTTTGGTTCATTTTTTTCCCCTCTATGAAAGGTTGTTTCTTTGGTAAGCTTAATCAGAGAAGAATATAAGAATGTTAAAGATGTAGTTAAAGTAGATTTGAACTGTTGTCACTCTTATTTAGGTTTATTGCATATGCATGCACACACGTCTGCACACAGGTACACATGCATGTATACATATGCTGTATTTATGATGTTTGTGTTAAGGAAATATGAATGGACATACACATACACACACACACTGTTGGTACTCAATTGCTTTCATGTGCTTTAAAGTCTTATTTACATCCATATCCCTAACTAGGTCATTTTTATTTTGAGTCAGACACATTGTATATAGCTTGCCTTTGCCTAATAATATCAGCACTTAAAAATGACTAATTCAAGAGAATTTTATTAAAAACTTCTAGGAAATGATAGCTACTATTTTAAGATGGAACTCATACGCATGGTCCTTAAAATGAGCTTTTTCCCTTCAAACTTTTATTTATAGTATTTTAATTGTTGCACCCACAGCTTGGAATCACACTTTCCAAATGATGGATTTACTAAAGCATATTTTGATTTAAAAGCAGGTGAGCACATATAGAAGATATTGTAGGAGCCCCCTCTCCCCCCCACCTTCTTGGAAACTCTTATAATAATTCTTTTAATCTACAATATATAATTTACTTTTTAATAGTGTTTAATTTTTCTCCATTGTGAAAGGTATAAAAGTATATTAAAATTACTTTGGAAAGTAGATAATTTTAAAAATCACCCAACCCAATCATTAACCACCAAAACCTAATTAATACTGCCATTTGATATGCTTCCTTTAATCCTTTTTTCTTTTATGTTTTTAAAAACCATGGTTGTAGTCATAATGTGACTAAAATTTTATATCCTGCTATGGAAACCAAATATCTTCTCAAGCGTTTTGTGTTGCTCTAGTTTTACAACCATCGGTTTAATACATTCATCTACTCCATGGAATGGAGGGCCTCATAAGTTATTAAACCATTGTGTTATTTTTAGACATGCAGGTTATTTTCTGTTTTTTCTTTTTTGTGAATAACACTGTTAAACATATTGCAGAATTATTGCAGAACATATGCAGAATTATTTTCTTTGAATAGATTCCCAAAGTGCGAATAGACACTTTTAGTTGGGTAACCACAGGTACCATAGTTCAGACTGAACATATGCAGATCTCAACTTCTATTCCAACCCCAGCCATTCTGCATAAATTAGTTTCCCAAGCCTTGCCTAGTGTTACTCTGTGTTCCCCTCTTTCCCTTGGCCCTTCCAATTTCTTCAACCTCCAAATCCTGTTAGTTCTACCCCTCGATGTGTGTTATTCTTGCAATCCATTCTGCCACCATCCCAGGTAGATGTTCACCCACACTCATCCGGATGGTGGTGTCCTGCCTGCCTTACTATCTCTACCTGTGCTGCCTCTGCAGTTAATTCTTTCCACCTCTGTTATCTTCAGACCCTCCCGTCTGATCATGTCCTTTCACGACTAGCACAGCCTCTTTTGTGCTATTTCCTATGGTTCTGGGACCCAGTTTATCTCTCTCTATGTATCACCCCCACCTCAGTGTTCCAGCAACTCTGAGAACCACATGCCTTGTCCTCTCTTACATACATAACTCTATTTCCTCCTCCTTTGCCCTGATTGTGGCCCTCCCCGACGCTCTTCCACAGTTTTTTTGTTTGTCTGCCTGTGCTTATTTATATCCTTGTAACTATTTCCACATGGTTTAGTAGTTATATGTCCTTCCTGACAGACAATGCCTCTCTGAGAACAGATGTCCTATGTCAGTAACTAGCAGAATAGACATTTACATAAAGGTTGTTGTTTTAAGGTTCTTAACACAGTAATTGGGCCAATGGAGTCCTACCAAAGTGCATTGCTGTTGGTATTGATTGCATGGAGTATCAGTTTCTGTGTAATCACCCAGCCCTAGAAGATACACATACGTATGTATTAAATCAAATGCTTGAGTCCTGTTTTCTCTTTCCCAGCAGTTCCATATTCATTCTACTTGCAAGCTGTGATTAGTGATCATATAAATATGTGTGTGTGCTATTAAAGATACTTTTTTCTCCTCTCAGTAAAATACCACATATACAGTGCTAATGGTTCTTGAGCAAATGTGTTCATAAACATTGCATCAGTGCGTTTGGTATTTTAAAAGCCCTTGGTTCTATAAATAGCACAGCTTTGCCATTTTATCGTAACATCTAGCATTGTCCCCATTCTGTGATTTTTTTGTGTCTAAAAATGACATTGGGTGTTATGTACAAAGGTTATTTGAAGGACAGTATTTCAGTTTCCTCTTGTCTTTATAACACACATTTACAACTTTTTCCTAAAAGAACTATTCATAATAGTTTGGCATAATAATTTCTTAGATGACTGAGGGAGCCCAATAACTTTTTTGAAAACATATTTTTTGTTGATTTCAGAGAGGAAGGGAGAGGGAGAGATTGAAACATCAAGGATGAGAGAAAATCATTGATCCGCTACCTCCTGCATGCCCCACACTTGGGGATGGAGCCCACAACCAGACACATGCCCTGATCTAGTTACCTGTGACCAACCAGATCACATCCCTCAAATTGAAACTACACTGCCACCTCCCACCCCAGGAAGGATCTCTGTTTAAAACCTTGTTTTACTTACCTTCTAAACTGGAGTTTAGAGATGTTGAATATTGAACTTTTGCTACTGACATTTAGAATAATTAAAAAATGGATAGGCTCAAATACATGTGACCACAAGCTACTTATTAAATATAAACATCAAGAAATGTATGTCAGTGTTTTCTCTTGGTTTCAGGTTCTAGGCATCCAAGTGAAATGCTTCCATGAAATTATCACTATAGGTTACAGAGTCTATCGTTCCTACGAGCTGCCATGGTTTAGAACACTCAGCTGGTAAGTGACTTAAAACCTTTTGATATGAAAATCTGACTCTTAATTAAAGATAAAGAAAATCTGACTCTTTTCTCAAGTGGGTAAGGGAGGCATTCTGATCAGTCAGTATCCATATAGTTGATCTTATAGATTGATTTTGGAGAAAGATAAATTAAAAAATTGCAACTGAATTTTGAAAAGAAGAAAATCACCTTCAATTCTCCCATTCCAACACAACTGTTAAAATATCACATGTTAGCCTTATTTCCCGGCAGTCGGACATCTCTCTTGCAATCCAGTACCGCTGGCTCCTAACTGCTTGCCTGCCTGATCACCCCTAACCACTCTGCCTGCCTGCCTGATCGCCCCTAACCGCTTCTGCCTGCCTGCCTGATCACCCCTAACCGCCTCTGCCTGCCTGCCTGATCACCCCTAACTGCCTCTGCTTGCCGGCCTGGTCACCCCCTAACTGTCCTCTGCCAGACTGGCCACCCCTAACAGCCTCTGCCTCGGCCCCTGCCACCATGGCTTTGTCTGGAAGGACATCCGGTCTAATTAGCATATTACCCTTTTATTAGTATAGATAGTGGGCAAAATGTACTGGTGGGCTAGAGTGGGCTGTGATAGCCTTACAGAAGAGTCCACGACAGTTTCCAGCGTAGGAGGATAGAAAAACGGTAGCACAGCTGATAGAAATGAGAATACTTGCCCTTTGAAAACAGTGGGGCATAATTCCCTCCATGAGGTCCAGAGCGAAGCCACCCCTTTCCTTTTCTGCTCTCCTGGCTACCTGGGGCTCTGCCCTTTAAAGCACATGGCACTAGGAACCTAGGGCGGTGTTTCTCAGCCTTTTTCCTGGCTCCCATTAGCAAAATCTCATGGGTTCCACCTTTCCCTGAGGGAAAAGATATACCAGAGCTTGGAGGAAGGACAGGTGGTTTATATGATTTTTAAAAGGTTCTACTGGAGATTTTTACTGCTGCTAGCTCCTATCCTCACTGCTGCTCCTTAAAAAATCACTGCTCAACAGGAGGCCATCAGGAGCAAGGAGGAGAGGGAGAAAGACGCCAACATGTGCGGGGCAGGTGGAAATTTGGCTTAGGATCTCTACTATAAAAAGCATTAGAGCTGTGTGTGTATGAGAGAGGGGAGAGCGGGGGAGAGAGAGATTGCAAGTATTTTCTATATTGTGAGATTGAAAGTATTTTTCATATTGTTTCCTAATATTGTTTCTGGAATTTGAGGGGCCTAAAAAAGCTTCAAATATAAAAAGCTAATTATTTTTAAATTACAGGTACTTCCTACTCTGTGTAAACTACTTTTTCTATGGAGAGACTGTAGCTGATTATTTTGCTACATTTGTTCAAAGAGAAGAGCAACTTCAGTTCCTCATTCGCTACCATAGATTTATATCATTTGCCCTCTATCTGGCAGGTAAGTTAAGGAAAATATTCTGTATCTATATGTAGCTAATAGATTTTACATGTTTATTTTTATTTTTGCTATTTAAATTCATAACATCCTTTCTTTGTTACATTTTAATCCAGCTTCTTTTTTTAGTTGTCCCATGTGAAAAGCTATTCTTTCTCATTAGGGTCTTAAATAGAAATTATATTTTAATGGTGGTTTTAAAAAGTACTTATTTAATAGTCACTCTGTATATTTGAAAAATTTCTTTGCAAATTGTAGTAAAGAAACTTTTAAATATATGGATTGATATAATCAGGTATAATTTATAAAGAAACCTTCACACTTATATTGCTTTATTTGTTCCTAGGT
The DNA here is from genome assembly GCF_000412655.1 of Myotis brandtii. NCBI lineage: Eukaryota > Metazoa > Chordata > Mammalia > Chiroptera > Vespertilionidae > Myotis > Myotis brandtii. Next base: position 2,752,817 of record NW_005366245.1, on the reverse strand, counting down.
AATAGAGTTTTATATAGACTTAATCAGGGTACTTAGTTTTTCTGACATGGTTCATTACATATTCATTTATAGTATGCTGTGCCATATGTTTTTTATTTTAGATTAAGAATCAGATACTTAGGATAAAGTTAGGATTATAAATTTATTTTCCATTAAAGTTTCCCAACCATATACAAATTTTTAAGAAATTGATTTAGATATGTACTTTTTAAAAGTCAGATTTACATCGTTAAATGGGTGCCTAAAATATCACTTTATAGAAAGTATCTACAATTACATTTTCATTCTTTTATGACAGTTTGTTTTTCTTGAGCTTGGTAACTGCTTCCCCTTCTTTTCTCCACATTTGTAAAGTTCTAGGTAGCAATCCTTAATTTTTCCTTCAGGTCTGTGCTATGTCTGTTGGTAGCTTTTTCAAATGTTCACACAAATCAGTAGCGGGTCAGTTCTCTCTTTTCCTGGAGACCCCTGTTCCAGAGACTTTGGTGGTATTACCATTGGACTGGCTGCTGGAAGGCCTACAGCGTACCAGTATGATTTGGCCTCCTTATTTCTTCTCTTCCATGCCCTCCAGTTTCTGGGTTTACACCCTCATTTTGTTGTAAGCATGGCCTCCGATAGTTTCCTATGAAATGTTCTTAGAAGGTAAAGGTCTAAAAATATTTTTATTCACCTGGCCGGTGTGGCTCAGTGGTTGCGCGTCAACCTATGAACTGGAGGTCACGGTTTGATTCCTGGTCAGAGCACATGCCTGGATTGCAGGCTCCATCCCTAGTGTGGGGCATGCAGGAGGCAGCTGATCAGTGATTCTCATCATTGATGTTTCTATCTCTCCTTCTCTCTTCCTCTCTGAAATCAATAAAAATACGTTTAAAAATATATATATATATGTGTGTATCTATCTATCTATCTATCTATAGATATATATATATATCTATAGATAGATAGATAGGTAGATAGATAGATAGATAGATAGATATCCTGTTCGTACAGTTGACTGCTTTGGCCAAGGCTCCCACTTATTATTAGTCGACTTTTACTTAATACTCTAGTTTAGAAGCCCAGGCCTCACTCTTGCCTTCCACTGGGCCTTTTCTGGACACTTTTCTCTAGAAGATACTGTTGGCCGTCCCTGATTTGTTAGGTTTGCTAAAAGTTATCCAATCTCTTTTCCAGCTTCCAAAATTTTGCAGCCATTTCTCCTCTGTTTTCCTTGACGTTTCTTCAGTTCTCTTTGCTCTCTGGGTTTTATTTTCTTCATTGTTTTCTTTCTCTGTGGGTTTTTGCCTAAACATTATTTTAGTTAGGCTACTGGGACAGAATAGAAATAAATGCATGCGGTCAACTTGCCATTTTAAGACAGAAATCCTAACTAGTTTTATATTTTTTATTTTGGCTTTAAAGAATTTACTGTTTTCTCTGATGGATCCGGGGCTGACTGGGCCTCAGTGGGCAGTTCTGACGGAGGACCTCTCCCGGGGAGGCATCAGATGGAGGCAGTGCTAGTCATTTAAGTCTTGAGTGGCTGGACATCCGAGATGGCTCGCTCTCAGGGCCACAGTCAGTGCTGGCTGTTGACTTGAGCTTCTACTTTTGGCCTCTCCATGGGGCTTGGCTGTCTCTGAGTGCCACGGATGGGTTCTGAATAGGGAGTGACTGCACCAAAAGCCAGTGTCTCAAGAGTCCTTAATTAGGTGTGTTTTTTAAACTGGTTTCCAAAAATGGAAGCATGATACATGCCCATAGTAAACAGACTAAAAAGCAGTATTCAGTGAAACCTCCCTCCTACCTCAGAGCCTGCCTTACTGTCTCTAGGGGCTCACGACAGCTATTGCAGACATTTTTTGCATGTTCGAGCTTATATGTCTGTATCTTCCATTCCCCCTCATTTCTTTTTTTAATACAAGTGAGAGCAGACTAGTCTGTACCTGCTTTTTTCCAGTTGATGTAGCTCATGGGTGGTTTTACATTGGGACATCGGAATCGATCTCACGTTTTCCATACCTGCAGTAGCATCTATATTGATGTGCAGACAGCGGTATCTGCTGGGCAGAATGTCAGAAAGTACGGTGCCCACCGTTTCCCCAGCTTACTTTCCCCTTGAGGCTTGCTTTCTCTTATACTTGAGAATAACTTCTCAAAGCGGTATCTGCTGGGCAGAATGTCAGAAAGTACGGTGACCACCATTTCCCCAGCTTACTTTCCCCTTGAGGCTTGCTCTCTCTTTACTTGAGAATAACTTGAGTGGTAACGAAGATGTAATTTGTTTTCTTTATTGTTTCTTTTTATACATTTTATACATGACGGCCTCCCAGCCAACCATTATAGTGTTTGCTTGCTTCATACACTGTTTTCCAACTCAAATTTATAAAATAAAACCAATATTCCTTCCTTTTTTCTGACTGATTTCTGTCGGAGAAATAGTGCAGTTTAGGCTCGTGGACTCACAGGAGCTCATTGAAAGTCAGTGTCATTCTTCCAACAAGCATTTGAGTGCTTTCCAGATGCTCGGCACTGTGGATGGTGCGGAGACAGGGCAGTATGGCCGACAGTGTGCCTTCCAGGGTCTTGAAATTGGTGGGACATGCGTCCCCAAGTTTATTGCTGAAACATGAGCCAGGATCTCTAAGCAGACAGGAGGGCAAGGAGGGCCTTGCTCTGCTGGGGATGGAAAGGCTACAGAAGGCCTTTGAGAAGAGATTTCAGGAGCAAGCAGGCATCTGCCGGGTGGGTAATGGAAAGGGCTTTACAGGCTTGGAAATGAGAGAGCGACGCATGTCCTGGGCTGGTGGCAGGCATTAAAAGTTGGACAGGTGGGCAGGAACCACACCTTGAGAAGCTGTGTGTATTGTGGGAAGGGTTTGGAAACCATTGGGATTTTACGCTAAGAGATGATATGACCAGATTTTTAATTAAATGAAAGATGAGTTGAGAGACATTAACAGGGCGACTAGATAGGAAACTGCTGCTGTAATTCCTACTAAATAGAATGAGGACCTGAGCCATTTAGGTTTGTATTTAATACTAAGAGGGTCATAAAGTAAATAAAACACTGTAGGCTGACCTTAGAAACTCACAGCTATTTATGGAAGTCCATGAAAAATTTCTTCTGTATCCCCCATTATTGGTTCAAGATGTACTCTTTGTTGAGATGATTGTGTCTTTATATGCGGTCATAAGGAATAATAGAGATATTCCTTATACTTTGCCCAGTTTCCACCAATGTAATATTTTGCAAAATTACAATATATCATACCTGGATACTGATGTTATTACAGTCCTACAACTGTACTTTTAAAACACAACCTTGTAGTAAACTAGGAGCTACTGGGTTAAATGACAAAACTTCCAATACAAATCCCCATAGTCTTCTATATCTACTGTTTTATGTGTGGTCTAAATATGGTCCTATTAGACCATAAGCACCAATTTGCATCTCAATTGTGTTTTAACTCCCAGGCTTAGCATGGGGTCTGGAGTTGGGGTTCCCAGTGTGTATTGTTGGGTGAATGATCAAGAGGCAGAGAACATGCACATCCACACAGTGCTTCCTCAGGGTGCTTCCTCGGCATCAGTGCTTCATTTGCTGAGTGTTGAGGCTCTACTGGTGATTGCTGAAGTGGTTAGCAACATTGTGAGCTTACTCTAGCAAATGGAGTTAGACTTCAAAACAGGAGCGAGAAATAGAAAGTGTTCTATGCTGAGAACGTTCCATCTTTCTCTCAAATTATGCTGTGAAATCTTTTTTAAAAATAGGATTTTAGTGATTTCAGAGAGGAAGGGAGAGAGAGAGAGAGAGAGAGAGAGAGAGAGAAGAGAGACATCAATGATGAGAGAGAATCATCGATCTGCTGCCTCTTGCACATCCTCTAGTGGGGATTGAGCCCACAACCAAGGCGTGTTCCCTGACCTGGAATTGAACCGTGACCTCCTGGTTCATAGGTCGATGCTTAACCACTGAACCACATCAGCGGGGCACTATGAAATCTTTTTGTTGAACAATATTCCAAGGTCTTGTGAAAATTTTAGTTCTGACTTTGGAAAGTATAGGTCTTAGCAAACTTAAAAAGCAGAGACAGCCAAAGCTATTTCATTGACATTGAATTTTATTAAAATAAAATGTAGGTATCTCTGGTCTGACCTCCTCACCACGGCCCTAGAAATTAAATGACTTGTTTAATATCATACAAAATGACTCTCTGACTAGGACCTGGAAATCATTCTGACATTTAGATAATTTTGTTGTAAAATGAATTTAACTGATAGCAAGAAAAAATCAGTAAGACTAAAAGTAATGCATATAAGCATAGCTAATGGACATAAGACACTGGGGGGTAAGGGAGGGCAGGGGATTGTCAAGGGCGGGGG
>NW_005366245.1:2715991-2748343 GCF_000412655.1 Myotis brandtii | reverse complement strand
GGGGTGGGCAAACTTTTTGACTTGAGGGCCACAATGGGTTCTTAAACTGGACCGGAGGGCCGGAACAAAAGCATGGATGGAGTGTTTGTGTGAACTAATATAAATTCAAAGTAAACATCATTACATAAAAGGGTACGGTCTTTTTTTTTTTTAGTTTTATTTATTTCAAACGGGCCGTAGTTTGCCCACGGCTGGTCTAGATACTAGTATATTAATTAAAGATCTTTGTGATTTGGATTCAGGGCTCTCTAGAAACAGAGCAGCCATGTGATTACATGTCTAGGAGTGATGGGTGAATACACTTAAGTTGTTTATACCTAATATTCATTACCATCTCTTCAGCCAACTGGTGATTTGGGGGGGGGGCTTGTATTTATGCATGGCTAACTCTTTCCTTTTTCTTTAAATATTTTTATTGATTTCAAAGAGAAAGGGAGAGGGAGAAAGAGATAGAAACATCAATAATGAGAGAGAATCATTGATCAGCTGCCTCCCACATTCCCCCCCCCCCACCCCCTCCAACCGGGGACCAAGCCTGCAACCCAGGCATGTGCTCTGACCAGGAATTGAACTGTGATCTCCAGGTTCATAGGTCGACACTCAACCACTGAGCCATTCTGGCCGGGCACATAACTCTTTTGATTTCCTTTTAAAAACCCTTGAGACTTTAATGTGACATTTTGAATTCAAGAAAACTGATGGACATATAAAATTACATATAGCAAAAATTGATGCATAATTAATAATTTTTCTCCAAACATCCTGAATATCTTTTATCTTAAAGGATGTTGATGAATTCTTTAGAAAGATGTCACAAATAACTATTCACAAAGGATTGTATCTGCAAAACCACTTGTCACTTTTGAATTAATGACTGTTAAAAACTATACCCATGCTGCTATTCTACACCTTAAACTCACCATGAAGATTGATAGAAAACTTTAATCTTAGCTAATCAAGTTGGTTTTCATGACAGTTTCTACAATGCATAATCACTTAAAACCGTTTTTAAATAGCTCAGATGTAATCTGGTGTCTGACTATGGGCACACAATGCTGTGTGCTTCTGAATTTATTTAAAAGGATGTTTGAAACGTTTTGGTGTTTTGATTAGTTATGTAAGGGTAGTGAAAAGTACAGCCACATGAAAGAATGAGGGCTGAGTCAGTAAGCTCCATTATTTAGTCCTGGGTCTATTTTACTGTCTGTTTTTTAAATTCAGGACTACATGTGTTTACTGAATTGGTTAATCACAATAGTAAATTTTTAAAACTTTATTATTTCTATATACTTTCTGTCTCTTCAGCTAAATTATGAGCTCCTTGGAATGCCTATCTTATTCAATTTTTGTATCTTGTGTCTGGTACATCTTAAGTGCTCAATAAATAATTTTTGATTGTCCACTTTTCTGAAATTCCCTCTATTTCATCTTTTGGACTTTTTAATGTGTTTTTCCCCTTTATTTCTCCTAATATGTATATGTATATGCATAGGTATAGGTATAGATATAGATATAGATCTATAGATAGATATAGATTGATTTCCCATTATTTTGGTATATGTTAGATTTCAGTTAATTAGGTAGAATTTTTATTTAGTAAAACTTCATTGTAATAAATTTGAAGACTATAAACATAAACACTAGTGCTGTTTGTAAATCTTATTTGAGAACATTATATTTTACTATAATTATTATCATATGGTTCTGAGAAATTTCAAGTCACTCTTAACCTGAGTCTTGCCAGTAATGATTTGTGGAACCACAGATTCTTGAGGATTATTAGGATCTGAGGGTTTAATGCTTTTTAGCCCGGTGATACTTAGTAAATTAATGAAGTCCTTTGCGCATTTTCCTTCATCTGTAAAACTGACATAATAAAAGGTACCTATATCATAGGGACGTTGGAATTAAATGAGTTAATACTAGTAAAATACTTAACAAGAGCCTGGAACATAACAAGTATTCAATAGATGTTAGCCACCATAGTAATTATTTTTAATTTTTACATTATGCAGAGCATTCAATTTTACATTATTGAAGCATTCTGTACATACACTTGGTAGACTGATATAGCAAATTAATTTTATTCAACTGAAATTTAAGATCTGGTTTTCCATGTCCACCTATTAGCAAGAGATGAATTCACTTAACTAACTTCGGGGATATTTATTGAATGTATGCATTGGAATATATTAGGCGTTTTGGAGACTACAAGATCATTTCCAGCAGGAAACCTTTACTTAAAATACTTAATATAAGAGTAGGAGACACGCCAGATGAGTAAGTGGATAGAGTATACAGGTGTGGTGTAGAAGATTGGCTTGTTTGAACTCAGCGAATCTTACACTTGGTAACCAATTGCACAACAAGCACATGGTCTTTGTTCTTGAGCAGGTTTCTGCATGTTTGTGCTGAGCTTGGTGAAGAAACATTATCGACTGCAGTTTTACATGGTATGTACTAATCATGGTTCCGTAGTCACTGTACATCATAGAAACCCTTACCTTTAATTATTTTTCTGTAATGAGAAGATAAAATGTAATCTGCTACTTGAGGCCTAAATTTCCATTTTGGGATGACTATTAAATACAAAAGGTTGAAGTTGAAACATTTTTGAGGATTTAAAAATTTTAACCATTTTCAAAATTTTCTAAAAACTTTTTCTTTAAATATGCTCAAAGGCTATAAAGTTAAAACCAAGTATTTGGATTCCCTAAATTGGTAGAAATTTGAAACATTTCCATAGATTTCTGAATAGTTAGTCTGAGAAGCTAAGTATATTTACCCTATTTCTCTATGGAAACTTGCTCTTCATTGAGTATAAAGGGACCAAAGCATGTATTTTCTTGGTAGCTATGGTTAGTCATAAAATTTCATAATTCTTTTTAGCCTAAGGTATTTTATTCAGTTTAGCGTTGAACAGTGTTCAGTGTTTTATGAAATGTATCACTGTGTATGATGAACTTTTCTTATTTTCTTAAAATGTAGCTAATTATAAGACTTAAAATGAAAAACATAATATTTAAATCTGTGAAATTATGTATTCATCTTGTTTTGGATTTGGGATATATTTTCTATTCTTTATGCTTTGCTTTTCTCCATTAAGACCACCTGCTGAGCATTAGTGCTGAGAAATTGTAATATTTCTTACATTTCTAATTTCTGGAGACCTTGAGAGGGAAAGAGTAAAATTCTCAATGAAAAATCTAGAAACCGTCAAGACAAATTAGAAATAATAGGATCTCCTATGAAAATATAAATGGTGCCTATTGGAAAAAAAAATCATTTATGCATTTTTAAGCAACCAGGGTAAAAGAGAATTGGATCTTTTAAGCAGATAAAAATAAAATAAAACAAAGCCACTATATAATATTTGCTGAAATAGAAAATAGGTTTATTATGAATAAATCAAAATCTAAGAATTTTGAAGAGTAATAAATTCCAGTCAAAATTACGACACTAGAAACATGAGCTTTTTTTTTCATTCACATTCAACTCATACTGATGATGCTAAAAGTCCCTAACGGCCACCTCTCAGGCTGGATGGAACTGAAACACAGAGGCCTTTGGAAATTTGAAATTGACTCGTGCCGTTGAACAGAGCTGTGACGATCAACTTCCAAGTATGAAAAGGTGGATTCAAGGGCAGTTGATCTCTCCTGGTTTGAATCATTTGAATTTAGAAATAACTCTTTATGGGAAAAAGTTACCATAGTGAACTCTGAAAAAAGAAATAGAGTTTAGCAGGTTTAATAACTGCAGAATGCAGCTGGAGTAAAATGTTCCTCTCTAAATGTCATAACAACACCATACATTTCTTATTATCATTGTAAGCCGATGGTTCGAGACTATGGTTTATTCTTTACATGGTTATAAATTTAGCTCAGGATAATAAGCAATCCATTTGTATACTAAGATTACTTTTTTAAAATGTTTTCATGGTTTTAAGGTTCCAGTAGGCACCAAAATGAATATAATTTGCTAACGACATTTATTTTGTATAACCTTCTCTTACAAAATTTAACCAAAAAACCATGCTAGAATTGTGTGTTTCAGAGTTACTCTTGCTTCCTGGCTGCACTGATCAGTTGTGTTCACTAACTGTTGTGTTGTTGGGCTATTAACAGTTCGCATGGACTCATGTCACTTTACTGATAACAGTTACTCAGTCACATCTTGTCATCCAAAATCTGTTTGAAGGCATGATATGGTAAGGGCTCAGAATTATGCTGCTTTATACTTATGTCATAGCATTTTTAAAGCGCTTTCACATTGAACAGTGTCTCACAAACTTCTACTAAAATGTACTATTTGTTGTTGCTCTATTCCATTAAAATACCTTACTGAGTTTTGTTGATTTTACTATTTGACACCTGAAGACAAACATGTTAGCTGGGCATATTCCTTATTCAGATTCCAAATAAAATAAAGTCCTTATAAAAGTTTCAAACAGTTAATTACACTTTCAGGCTTGACTACTATTTGAATGTGACTTTTTACAAAGCATCGCTCTTAAAAGGAGCATATTATTTACATGGGATGCAGAAAGAACGTGAAAGTTTGCTTGCCAACATTGTGCTGGCAAAGCACTTTCTCTAGTGAAAGTGGTACATACCCTGCCCATGTATAGGAGCAGGTGTCTGGATTTCAAATGTATGAAATTACTCGCTATATAGCAGTGGCTTGCCCATTCAGAAAGCATTTTTGTAAGTTAAAAATTAGTTTCAAGGGGGTGGGGGTGGGGACATATGTAATACTTTCAACAATAGGATCTCCTATGAAAATATAAATGGTGCCTATTGGAAAAAAAAATCATTTATGCATTTTTAAGCAGCCAGGGTAAAAGAGAATTGGATCTTTTAAGCAGATAAAAATAAAATAAAACAAAGCCACTATATAATATTTGCTGAAATAGAAAATAGGTTTATTATGAATAAATCAAAATCTAAGAATTTTGAAGAGTAATAAATTCCAGTCAAAATTACGACACTAGAAACATGAGCTTTTTTTTTCATTCACATTCAACTCATACTGATGATGCTAAAAGTCCCTAACGGCCACCTCTCAGGCTGGATGGAACTGAAACACAGAGGCCTTTGGAAATTTGAAATTGACTCGTGCCATTGAACAGAGCTGTGACGATCAACTTCCAAGTATGAAAAGGTGGATTCAAGGGCAGTTGATCTCTCCTGGTTTGAATCATTTGAATTTAGAAATAACTCTTTATGGGAAAAAGTTACCATAGTGAACTCTGAAAAAAGAAATAGAGTTTAGCAGGTTTAATAACTGCAGAATGCAGCTGGAGTAAAATGTTCCTCTCTAAATGTCATAACAACACCATACATTTCTTATTATCATTGTAAGCCGATGGTTCGAGACTATGGTTTATTCTTTACATGGTTATAAATTTAGCTCAGGATAATAAGCAATCCATTTGTATACTAAGATTACTTTTTTAAAATGTTTTCATGGTTTTAAGGTTCCAGTAGGCACCAAAATGAATATAATTTGCTAACGACATTTATTTTGTATAACCTTCTCTTACAAAATTTAACCAAAAAACCATGCTAGAATTGTGTGTTTCAGAGTTACTCTTGCTTCCTGGCTGCACTGATCAGTTGTGTTCACTAACTGTTGTGTTGTTGGGCTATTAACAGTTCGCATGGACTCATGTCACTTTACTGATAACAGTTACTCAGTCACATCTTGTCATCCAAAATCTGTTTGAAGGCATGATATGGTAAGGGCTCAGAATTATGCTGCTTTATACTTATGTCATAGCATTTTTAAAGTGCTTTCACATTGAACAGTGTCTCACAAACTTCTACTAAAATGTACTATTTGTTGTTGCTCTATTCCATTAAAATACCTTACTGAGTTTTGTTGATTTTACTATTTGACACCTGAAGACAAACATGTTAGCTGGGCATATTCCTTATTCAGATTCCAAATAAAATAAAGTCCTTATAAAAGTTTCAAACAGTTAATTACACTTTCAGGCTTGACTACTATTTGAATGTGACTTTTTACAAAGCATCGCTCTTAAAAGGAGCATATTATTTACATGGGATGCAGAAAGAACGTGAAAGTTTGCTTGCCAACATTGTGCTGGCAAAGCACTTTCTCTAGTGAAAGTGGTACATACCCTGCCCATGTATAGGAGCAGGTGTCTGGATTTCAAATGTATGAAATTACTCGCTATATAGCAGTGGCTTGCCCATTCAGAAAGCATTTTTGTAAGTTAAAAATTAGTTTCAAGGGGGTGGGGGTGGGGACATATGTAATACTTTCAACAATAAAGATTTTTCAAAAATAAAATAATAAAAATAAAATAGTATTAGCTTAAAATTATAAAAATTATTAGTTAAAAATAGAGTGGAGAAAAAAAGATTTTAAGAAATCTGACCATAATTTCCCCACATTTAAAAAAGCACTCATTAATTAAAATCTTTTACAGTTGGTTTTGTGAAAATAAATTATTCCCATGACAGCTTCATGATTTTTAGCCAAGGAGTTGGTGTTATGTGTGTACAATTAACATCATTTTAAGATTGTCTTCCATATACAAACTTAAATTATGAAATTAATAGTTTCTGTATAATTAGTAGGGTTTAATGCAATTTTAGGCTAAGATAGAATTAAAATTGATAATTTTTCCTGAAAGACAATTTGTATTAAGAGCTTAGTATAAATTTTTCAGATTATACTCTATCTAAACCAAATGACTCATTCCATTTTGAAAGGTGGCTTTTTAAAAAACTTTTTCTCATCCCTATTTCTCTCTCCTCTCCCTTCCTCTCTGAAAATATTTTTAAAAATTTTTTATACTATTATAATTTGTTCCTCATAAAAATGAAATTTGAAAATCCATAGCTATAGAAATTCATTATTTAATATTAAAATTAAATTGATTATTTAGTATATTCCTTAGCAATATTTTCCCACTATGTTAATTTATTTATAGATTTTGATCTGCTTAATTGCTAAGCAGGCAAATGTGGTTAATATTTAATGTTTCTAATAATGTTTCGGCAAGTGTTATGTTCTGGACTAGTCTGAAGGGTAATTCCAAGAGTTATTATATTGATTCATTGTGAGTCATAAGCTGTATAAAATACTTGTCACTTAATCATATGAACTTGTTTTTGCTGACTTTTTTTTTTTTTAAAGGTTCCTTGTTCCAATATCAAGTGTTATCTGCAATGACATAACTGCTTACCTTTTTGGATTTTTTTTTGGGAGAACTCCATTAATTAAGGTAATTATAAAATATCACAAGCCACTACCCTAATCTTAAAGATTAGCCACTGGGGACTTAGTGCTGTTACCCATTTTTTAATTTCTTTTGTTTGTTTGTTTTTCTTTTTTGATTTCCAAGGGCCTTCAACCCTCCTTGGCTGCACTCAGGGCAGCGAGCATGTTTCCCGAGGGTGCTGTCTGGTTCTTCAACTGTTCTGTTGGCTCCTCACTGAGGGCCCGACACCATCGGTTATCCTTTCTCCCATGAAGGCTCATTTCTCCTTTCTGCTGGTTTCTTCTCTCAGTGATGTGGTTCTCCTTGCCTCTGCTCCCCCAGCTGTCTGACCCGCCCCCTCCTTCACCAAACTTTTTGAAAGTGTTCATTACACCATCTTCACATACTCATGTCCATTGTAAGACTTTTACACCCAAACTAAAAAAAAAAAAAATTGAGGCCCTAAATAAAACACTGATAATGTAAGTATGAGGAAAGGTTAGAATAAGGGAAAGGAATGGACTCGAGAGCAGGCCATGTCGTTTTGCCTTAGAGCTGCTTCTCTTTACAGTCAGTGGAGGCAAAGAAGGAAATGAATTAAGTTATAAGTTCCCGTGTTGAGGAAAAAAGAAACAAAGCAGTTCTTCATGGAAGAGCAGACCTTGGCCTTTAAAACCCTCCATAAATTCTCCCCCACAGAGCAGCGGTCCAACACAGGGTGTCAGGCTGAGCCTTAGGGATACAAGCAAGCCATGTATTTTCCTCAGGTTTCTAAAGCTGTTCAGCACACAGGCAAGTGATTAAGTGTTCAAGGCTCCTGGACCAGCTAGAAGTGATGGGCTGAGGACGTCTTCAGAGAGGCTGTACGCCTGCAGAAGATTCACTGTCTGACTTAGAACGAGTGCTAGTGAGCTTCCTGGGCTGGATTAGTTGCATAATATATGCAGATGGAATTAAGTTCACCCCTAAGTCAATATGCTGTGGAACAATTCAATTTGGTGGCTATCTTTGAACTAATCAGCGGGCATTTTTGAATTTGAGTCAACTCGCACTGCATGATGATAATACCGAATTATCCTACGAGAAGGTAGACATCTGCCCCTTCGCTATTGTCAGATATGTCAAGAAACCGGTTATTTGTGCCAACCCTCTTGGCTTTGAGCTTTATGACCATCACAACAAGAGGCCCGTAAACAGCTCGTGCAGCTTAGCTATCACCCGTTTCCGTCTGCAGAAGCTTCCCTGGGATATTTGTTGGCTCCTGTCCCTGTTGTTCCACTGAAAGGGTCATCACAGAAGCCATCAGTGACCTGATGACAGCGCCCCAAACATCAGTCCTTCCTTTGCAGGGCAGCTCAGGCAGTTAACGCAGGCCCCTCCTGAATCTCCCCTCCTGCACCACCGACTTCCACATTCCTCCCCCTGAGCGCCTCGTGGACTGGGAAGCAGTAGCTCTAATCTGAAACAAACAGTATCTGTTCTTAGAAGCACAGCGTGGTCCTTTCTTCGTGGAGACAGACAAGGTTGTGACCAGAGAGAGAAGGATACGTGAATACTTGGGGAGTAAATACTATATCTGGGGCTGTGGACCATTTTGCCATTTGCATGGCCTCTTGGGAATACGTGGGAATCTGGTGGGCTGCGATGTCCATGTTTAGTTATGCTCACCTATTTTTGGTGTGTGTCCAATGTTTGAGGGCCCAATATATATTACATACTATTAGAGAAATTTGCATAAATAAATTGGGATCATGGAATGAAGGGGAAAGGGTGGCAAAGCCATTCCAAGGAGAGATGTATGGGAATTCATCGAACAGAGCTTGCATATGTATTGTGTGTTTTGGGAGTACAGTAACTCTCTTTTATTTTATTTGGCCTTTTCTAGCTATCTCCTAAAAAGACTTGGGAAGGATTTATTGGCGGTTTCTTTTCCACAGTCGTGTTTGGATTCATTGTGAGTTTTACTAAGATTTCTATTTTATTTCTATTTTGAAAAATGGTAGCAAGTGTATCAGTCTATCCTAAACCTAAAAGAATTAAACTGCAAAGGGCTAATACTGTATTTATTGAAACCCACCAGGCATAATCTATTCTGTACCCCAGTAGCTCTCATCCTGGCTTCATATCGGAATCACCTGGGGAGCTTATTCAACATCTATGTCCCAGCCCCTTACCAGGCCAACTCCCCCCTGGTGTACGTGGAGGCCTTGAGGCCCTCTGTTGTGTTTGGCAGTTTCGAACAGCTGTTCTGCCTTGTTGGGACACAGGTTCTGGGACAGGTGGTGGCCTTGAGTAAAAGCAGAAAATACAAATGATGTTGAAGAGCCTTGCCTTCCTTACACATGCTGCTACTTGGCTTAGCAAGTGCTTACTGCCGTGAGCCCAACATGCAGGAAAAGGTTGTTAAAAATAATTGTTTGCTTTTAGCCATGAATAATGAGTCTTGTTAATGTTTTAAAAATTACTTTATAGTTATGGAATGTAGGTTTTTTTAATTAAAAGTTATCTCATAAGAAGCAGTAAAGATATAGTAAAATGGCTAGATATAAGGTAAATATATTAAAAAATAGTTAGGAGGTTTAATTTTTTAAAAGTGTAGTCCCTAACAGTTCTAGAATACATTCCACAGCCAAATATACAGTGACTAGAAACAACATGAGAGAGAGCAAATATACAAATAAATGAAAAGTATCAGGTTCCTGGATGGGAAAACCATTCCTCTGTTTAATCTGCAAGTTTAGTTCATTCTCAATGAAAATTCCAATAGGATCTGGCAAAACTAATCCAATCAGTGTTTATGTTGTATACTCTGCATACTGTAGAGTACTGATGAGATAGTAACTCATAAACAGAATGATGAAAAGGGAACTGACCCTGTCTGATGTTTATACATTATGAAGCAGGAATTACTAAGTTAAATAGCACTATAAGAATTTGGTATTATTAAAGACTAATTTAGAAATAGTATAAGAATAGCATATCATTAGAAGAAAATAAACAGCTACCCTGTAAGAAGGTAATGCATGGCAAAAGTAATGAAAAGGGACATTATATATTTTCTAATATATAATTTTGAGGAAACTGGTTAGGAGCAAAATCAGTTTATTAACATTCCTAGTGTTAATTTGCACTTCTCTTAATCATTCTTGAGCAGTATAATGGGGTGAATGGCTGCAAAAGAAAAGAGAATAAACTGTTGTCTAACAATTTCAATTTAAAATATTTCATTTTATGTATCTTCTCCCATGACTGAGAAAAGCTATATTAAAATTACAGTGCTGTGGTCAAGGAAAGAATAGTTTAGTCAAAGTTTTCTGGGTTGGTTAACAATGGTGTTTTTCATCTGTATTTTTTTTTGTAATTTTAAATCACTGGTTATTTATTAATTGATGAAATTAATATAACATTTATTCAAAGAACTTCAGTCCTGTACTCTCCCATACCTTAATTACTAGCATCTGCTAACATTAATTATGTGTACTTTAGAAAAGTGAAACCTTGTTGAAATGCTTGTTTAAATGTTTAAATCAGCTTCTTTTTCTCCTTCCCCTTCCTTGTTTCTATTGTGGTCACATAGAGATCATCTCTTTGATTTCCAAAAGGCCTTTGGTTTTCCAATGGCTTTTCAAAGTCTTTGATTGGGTCAGTTTTGACCATCGAGCTTTGAGAATACATAGCAGAATGTGAATACAAAGAAACTTTGGCATCTACTCTGGCTGTTCTGCTGACACAACACACACACACACACACACAATCAATCTTTCATTCAGTGTTTCATGAACTCCTGCTTTGTTATTCAGGCTGCCTACGTGTTATCCAAGTACCAGTACTTTGTCTGTCCGGTGGAATACAGAAGCGATGTAAACTCCTTCGTTACAGAATGTGAACCCTCGGAACTTTTCCAGCTTCAGAGTTATTCACTTCCTCCCTTTCTGAAGGCGGTGCTGAGACGGGTAAGATAAATGTGGGTAAGGTCCTCTATCCCAAAGAGTAAGATTTTTGTAAGAAATTGATTTCTATGATACAGAAGTGGTTTCACTGTCTGCTTAGCATCAATAATGTATTCTAGCCCTTTGTAATCTCCCTTTCTTGAACATAAAGTGAACATTACTGTCATAAACTTATTGTTTTTTAGGGGTTTACTTGCCTAATGGTTTGAATACTGATGCTATAATTTATCTTGTATTTGTTTTGAAACATTGAAAAATATTCCATAGATTTCTGAAAATTGGATGAGTTACAATAAGTTTCACATGTAATTGGCATGAATTGGCTAAATTTTTTAAAATTTATTTTTATTGATTTCAGAGAAATAGGGAGAGGGAGATAGAAACATCATTGATGAAGAGAATCACTGATCAGCTGCCTCCAGCATGCCCCCTACTGGGGATTGAGCGCACAACCCGGGCATGTGCACTTGCCTGGAATCGAAGCCTGGACCTTTCAGTCTACAGGCCGATGCTCTATCTACTGAGCCAAACCAGCCAGGGCATGAATTGCCTAAATTTAAAAATTAATTAAAATTCACCAGCTCAGAGTTTCCTTGATTTTTCAGGGGACCTTTACTAGCAGAGAAAACTGCTGCTTCTAAAAACCAGTTTCCCTTCCAGAAGTGCACTCCTGCCATTTAAGGCAACCTGCGGTCTTACACTGCAGGCTGTGCCATGCTGTCCAGCAGAACCTGCTGATATGTGCCATCGAAACCAGAGGTGGTTACTTAAACTGGGGAATCAAATAATTGTGTGTCTACACACGTGTATATGCATATATCTGAATCATATTATTTTTTAACTAAAGTCCTTAACTTTAGAGAATAATTTATTTCTCTCCTGAGTGCTCAATACATGGATTCCAAGAATTTTTCCAATGTCCAAGCCATCTCTTATCTGCAAAGATCTGAACTGCCAATCTTTGATTAAGATTGGTGCTCTCAATGATGGTTGTGAAGCCACACCAGCTCTGCACTGTGTATAGTTTGTAGTTTTAGTTTAAAGCAGAGCAAGAAAAGAAATTTGGAACAAGAACTTAGAATTTATGAAACAATTTGCAGAATTCTCAATTTTTATGATCTCCATAAATCTTTTATAAACGTCTTGCTGATGCACATTTTGGTATATTTTTAAAGCAACTTATTTTCATGTGTTTCCACATCATTTAGTTTACTATTAATAGAAAGACCAGCTTTACCCTCACTCTGTCATACAAAGTTATAAAGCAAAATAAAATTCAAAATTTAAAATACATTATATAATTACAAAAAAACAAAGTACTACTGGTAAAAAACAAATTCCGAAATTAACTCAGCTGATTCTTGGTAAGTCTACAGCTCAAGTGTTGTAGAAATTTCTAGATGAACTAGAAAGTAGCCTGTTGGCTGCAAGGTTTTGGTGTGCCAGGCACTGTCAGTATGCATGCAGAGGGCACAAGAGTGCGGCTAGGAGAGGCTGATAAGGAGAGCTTACCGTGTATTTTTCTCCCATGAGCCTGAAAGTTTGTGAAATTAACAAAAATGTGGCATATGTTTTGAAGTATTATTATGTCATATTCTTAGTTTAGGTGACATGCTCAACTCCAATTTTAGCCCCACCCCTGCCTCTTGTTTTCCTCCGTAGGAAAGAGTGAGCTTGTACCCTTTCCAGATCCACAGCGTTGCTCTGTCAACATTTGCATCTTTGATTGGCCCCTTTGGAGGCTTCTTTGCCAGCGGATTCAAAAGAGCTTTCAAAATCAAGGTGTGTGTTTAGGTTCTTTGTTACAATATCAGAGAATGTAATACAGTTGAAATTCAGTTCTCTATGGGTCTCCTACATTAAGCCCTCGAGCAAAAACTATTGGTTTCAGGCCTCACAGAAATACTTCCTGGTTGATTTGAGTGTATTCTTTCTTGTTGGGTTTTGGTCGAGCCATGTCATGTCAGCCCCTTCTATAGAAATGGCATGTGTTACTTAATTGGGGACAACACAGAATCTTGGTCCTTCAAGTGCTCGGCCAAGAATCCAGCATGAATCGTCTGAAGATGAGTGTCCTGCCACAGTCTCACTTCAGGGACAGACAGGGCAGCCTTTGAATATGTAACCATGCATTCTGCTCCATCAGGAGTCAGCTAACTTCTGTAAAATCCTGTGGTTGTTCATCACACCCTAACTACTCAACTCTGAACTTGGCCATCATTGTGGGCAAGCCTGGCGGACAATGTGTCAATGAGTGGGCATGTTATTTATTTTGTAAATCAAGTTAATAAAGTTACAAAAACAGTGGCTGGATTTGGTCTGTGGGACATAGTTTGCTGATCCCTGTCCCAGATACTTAAAATCATCCCTATGTTTTAAGTTAGATTCTCATAAAGTGACACATAGGGTGTCCCCCCAAAATGTATCCACATTTTAACAGCTAATAGCTCAATTGATGCTTCTTTCTTTTCAAATTTAACCCATCGGAATTAATAATTATTCAAAGTGTGTACGCATTTTTGGGGGACACCCTGTACATTTGCCCTCTTCTCTCAGCTCTCCTCTCATGGCTTCACCAAGTTAAGATGGAATATGGTGCCATTAGAAGTGAGAGCTGGCAGGCCTCTCTGAGGGGGTGGCATTTGAGCAGCAATCTGAGAAGAGGAGGAGGAGGCCTGCAGAGACATCTAAGGAAGAGACCCCAGCGAGTGCAAAAAGGGGAGGCGCTTAGCCTCTTTGAATAGTGTGTGTGGCTGATCACATTGCAGCGGTTGGTGGAGTCAGACCACGGCGGGCCCCATAAGCCAGGGAAATGAACTAACTCAGTGAGGATTTGCCATGGGGCAGATGGTATGTTAAGTGGGATGCAATATACAAAAGTGTGTATGATGTTGTCCCTGTTCTCAAAATGCTCAGCACCCACTATGGGAGATAACACAGGTCCACACAGAACCCGCAGCAGCCGTGCATGGCTAGTGTCCAGTGACGGCTGCACGCAGCGGAGCAGAGCTGAGTTACCATGGCTGTCTTGTGCTGCGGTTAGTAGGGAAGAGATGGAAGGAAATGTGTTGGCAAAAATTAACCAAAGAATTGTTTTACACAGAGATGTGTTATATTTGGAATGGCATTTTCTGTAATAGTCTCCAACCCAGGGTTTCCTGTTGACTACGGAGAATTTTTTGCCTGTCCAAAAGGCTGTAATTGCTGTTGCATTTTAGATGCTTATAGGTTGCCTGAGTGAATGAGAAGAGGAATTAGTCATAGCCATTTCCAGGCACTGGGAGATGGGGATATATCTGTCCAGTCAATTTGCAGAGGCTTACTAACCATCCCCGCAATTCAATTGACTAATGTGTCCCAAATGAACTATTTTTACTTTCCTTTTACCGAAACACTTAAAAAAAGAAGAAGAAATATTTATCATAGTAGTAAAATGTTTATTTCAGAGTAAGAACTATTAGGATAAATATGAGTTAGAACCATGTGCACATCAGTCAACAATACTAAAATAGCTCCCAAAATAGTTTTGCTTAATCGGAAAAGTAGTCAAAATATTAGACTAGTAATAGTTGATACTTTTGATATGGAAAAAGTTTTCTTAACTAAAAAAAGTTAGTGCTAGAATTAACTAATATTTAATGAGTATTATTTTAATATTGCTGGTCAATTGAGTAATGTTCTAACATGGGTATTTATGCAAAAGATGTGTTTTTGACCTGTTGCACATGTTCTAAGTTTGTATTTAGTGTGACAATCTAAAAAAAAGAAGAAGAAATATTTATCATAGTAGTAAAATGTTTATTTCAGAGTAAGAACTATTAGGATAAATATGAGTTAGAACCATGTGTACATCGGTCAACAATACTAAAATAGCTCCCAAAATAGTTTTGATCGGAAAAGCAGTTTGTAAAAATATTAGACTAGTAATAGTTGATACTTTTGATATGGAAAAAGTTTTCTTAACTAAAAAAAGTTAGTGCTAGAATTAACTAATATTTAATGAGTATTATTTTAATATTGCTGGTCAATTCAGTAATGTTCTAACATGGGTATATATGCAAAAGATGTGTTTTTGATCTGTTGCACATGTTCTAAGTTTGTATTTAGTGTGACAATCTAATAGTAAAGTATTTTCCTTAGTGTCCGTGATTCCAGAAACATCTTTAGATAGGAATTTTATGACAAAATTTTTTTGAAAATTGGCTAATCTCTTGGTTTGTTTTGGAAGGATTTTGCAAACACCATTCCTGGACATGGCGGGATAATGGACAGATTTGATTGTCAGTACTTGATGGCAACGTTTGTGCATGTCTACATCACAAGTTTTATAAGGTACTTTTAGATTAAAAAAAAAATGTTTTCATACTTGGTTTCTTGAAGTTCTCGTTTCCATAGGCATTGGTTTGACCGAGTTGCTTTTCTGCCGGTGGTAACCTATAATATCAAAGGGCACGGCGGCCCCTGGAGCTGTGTCACACCGTACCCCTGAGCAGCGTGCTTACATTTTTATTAGTTTATGTAGATTTGAACTGAAATAAACAATAGTACATATTGTGGTCTTTAAAGGGCCAAGTTAAAATCCACTCAGTATGGATGGTCCTGGATTGGAACATCAGAGATTTAATTTCTTGGTTGTGGGTAAGGCAATGATAGTGAATACAAAAAATTACACAGGAGGACATAATTCATCCAGTTTACCAATTATTGTTACATGTTGGGAAATGTTCTTGGTACGAATGTAGCTGAGAAAAAAACAAACCAAGTCCCTGCCTCAGAGTTTGCATTCTTACTGGGGAGTTGGAAGGAGAAGGGGCAGAAGTGGACAGTAAACAAATAAATATAGCTCGTTTAGGTGGTTATAAGTGCCACAGAGAAAAATAAAACAAGCCAGGGGTGAGTGGTTGTGTGGGGTGGGGTGAGTGGAGGGTGTTGCTGTTTTATATAGGGTGGCTTATTCTTCTTTTTAAACCTTAATGTTTTGGTTCTGCCTCAAAATGCCCATTTGGGGTGTGAAACCTACCCCACATGTTAGCCTTATTTTCCATGGTCTCTCCTAGTGGGTAAGCTATAGAAAACATGTATTTCCTTCATAGAGTTATTTGAAGTTGAAACTCATATTTATAGGTTCCTAAATACATACCCATTTTAAATATATACCCATAGCAGCATGAGAATTTTTTATTAGCACTTATTTTCCTTGTGTTATCTTGTTAGGAATTTATGTTTTTCTTGAGTAATCTTGTTAGTTTATCTATCTCATTAATCTTTTCAAAGAATCAAATTCTGGCATTGTTAACTTTGTTTTCTATTTCATTGCTGTTTATTCTCATCCTTTATCTTTCTTTAGGTTTAATTTGCTATTCTTAAGCTTCTTGAGATAAAGCTTACATTATTGATTTTCAGCCTACTAGTCTAATATATTCACCTAAGATTACAAATCTCCTTTTAAGTACTGCTTAAGTTCCCATCTTATATGTTATATTTTTATTTTCATTACTCCATCACAAATGTTTTCTGATTTCCAATATTATATCGTCTTTGACCAGTGGATTATTTATAGGTGTACTGATTCGTTTTCCAAACAAATGGAGATTTTCTCATTCTCCTTCCTTTATTGATTTTGCTTTAATTCCACTATGGTCAGAAAACATACTGTTTATTATTTCAATATTTAACATTTGTTGAGACTTGCTTTATGCCTCAGTGTATTGTCTATTCAGGTACATGTCCCGTGCGCATACGAAGTGAATGTGCCTTCTGCAGTTTCTGGTGGGCATGTTGTGTACATCATTTGGGTGAAGTTTAGCTTAATCTTCTGCATCTTCTGTACTGATTTTTTTTTTATTGATTTTGCTTTAATTCCACTATGGTCAGAAAACATACTGTTTATTATTTCAATATTTAACATCTGTTGAGACTTGCTTTATGCCCCAGTGTATTGTCTATTCAGGTACATGTCCCGTGCGCATACGAAGTGAATGCACCTTCTGCAGTTTCTGGTGGGCATGTTGTATACATCATTTGGGTGAAGTTTAGCTTAATCTTCTGAATCTTCTGTACTGATTTTTTTTCCCTCTGTTCACTTATTCTATCAGTTACAAAGAGAGAGCTTTGTCAAAATCTCCCACCATGATTGTAAATTTACCTAATGCTCTTTTTAATTCTGTCATTTGTTGCTTTATATATTTTGAGGTTGTATTAAGTATATACACATTTAGGGTTATCATATCTCCCTGTTGAATCACTCCTAATGTCATTATATAATGTTATATAATGTCCATCTTTATGTACTTCTTGCTTAAAGCCTATTTTGTTGGATATTAGAATAGCTACATCGGCCTTCTTTTGGTTAGTGTTTGCACAGAATTTCTTTGTCCCTCCTTTTACTTTTAGCATTCCTTTATCCTTTTAGCAAAAGTGTGTTTTCTTTTCTCTCTCTCTTTCTTTTTTTTTTGAGAGAGAGAGAGTGAAAGGGAGGAAGGGAGAGAGAAACATCAGTGTGAGAGAGACACATCAATTGGCTTCCTCCCGTACATGCCCCGACCAGGGCCAGAGATGGAACCTGCAACCCGGGTACATGCCCTTGACCGGGAATCGAACCTGAGACCCCTTGGTAAACAGGCAGCCACACTAACCACTGATGCAAGTCAGGGCTTCTTTTCTTTTCTAACAAGCAGATAGCTGGATTTTGTTTTTGTTTTTTATAACCCAGTAGACAGTCTTTGTCTTTTTATTGGGAATATTCAATCTATTTGTGTAATTTATTTACTGATAGAGTTGAGAATTAGTAATTAGTGGCTAAACCCTCAGAACTCTTTCTTTGCAGCAGATGGCAGCGTTTAGGGCATTAACTCATACTTTAAATTTTTTTTTAATGTGCTTTTCTCCCAGTAGAGGAGTCATGCTGAGCCATGTGCTTGCCATCTGAAATATTTGCTGTTGGAACACAGTGCTGGTGCCAGGATGCAGCTAGCCGGGAGCACCTGCTGGCAGATTTGCATTTAGCTGAACTTGCTAGAAACGCCTTCCTTTTCTCTGCGGGCCCTGCTCTGGGTTTATGTTATGAAGTTGCTGAATCTTTTGAAGAAATCTAAGACAAGCGGTGCCCTGACTTGAGGAGACTGTGGCTGTGTAATTTATGGCTGCAGTTTTTGGCATTTGCACAAAGGGGACCCATAGGATGGGTGAATCTGAGTATTTCTACTTCCTATAATTCCATTTGAACTGAAGAGTCCTTATTATAAATCCTAAATTTAATTACTCGTGTAAATGTCTCTCTGGTTACCATTCTCTTTATATTACTTATGTCTTTTTCCCATTGGATTTTACTCACTGCTCTTCACAAAAAGTAAACCATACTCTTCTATTCAAGTGGACTGTAGAAATTACAAAGAACAGTGCATATGCATTAACATCTGAATTAGGTTCACTTGGAACTTGACAGAATAGCACTTTAGAAGATCACACATGGTCTCCAGTGTATAAGGGGGGTGAGTTCTAGAGCCCAGGAGGGGAGACTACAGTCCCCTGGCTGAGAGTCATAGCAGCACAGGTGCGAGGGCAGCAGTCCTGACCTGGAGCTTTCTGACCTGCGCATTGTGAAGGGGAAGAGAAGGGCTGCCGTGGGGGTGCTGGTGGAGCTCGCCCACAGGGCAGTGCTGAGAGGCCCCTGTGTGGGCTGTGGGGAGAGCATGGAATCACTGGCCTTTGCTGCTTCAGTCCACCCTGGGCTCACACCCTCCCCCTGGAACCGCCAGGGCGGTGGGCGAGGAGGCAGGGCTCTCCTCCATTCAACTGGAGCAGATCCGCTTTCATTCTGTTCCTTAGACTGGGGACCCAAGACTCTCTTTGAACAAAGGCTGTGGCCCCTGTTGCTGAGGCCGGGTAGGAATTCAGTGCTGGGCTCAGAGCCTTTGAGTCCTGCCTCTTGAACATTCATGGTTCCCTGGGTAGTTCTTCAACAAAATGCCTGCCATTGTTTGACATTTCTTTGAAGCTAACAAGCAAAACACTGTTTTCATGTCCTCTCCCACCAGGAATTTTGCTCCTTTCCTTACAGGATAGCTTTTGTGCCTTGTCCAATCTCGGGATTTGTCCCCTATCCCCACCTCTAACTCAGGTTGCCCTTCAGAGAATTTTGTAGAGCTCAGATCCATACCCCTTGTACTGCCCATTCTTGCCATGTTGATATTGCACGCCTCTCAGCAGAAAATTGTTTGTTTTCTTTTGTTTGTGTGTGTGTGTGTGTGTGTGTGTGTGTGTGTGTGTGTGTGTGTCTTACTGTTGGCACTAACGTTGGGCATAGAGTGTGCTCTGATCAGGAGCTGTTTCAGTTCTGTAAAGATTGCTACTCTACACTGAAAGGCAGCATTTAAACTGTGGGCATATGCTTCCTTCAGCTCTTAAAATAGCAAGAACTTTCCTTTCTGCTTTGTTACCAGGGGCCCGAATCCCAGCAAAGTGCTGCAGCAGTTGTTGGTGCTTCAACCAGAACAGCAGTTAAATATATACAAAACCCTGAAGATGCACCTCATTGAGAAAGGGATCCTGCAGCCCACCTTGAAGGTATAACCGGACCCAGAGAGGGAAAGACTCAATCGACAATAAGGAATTCTACAGAAAAGCACTGACAGATGAAATTTTGTAAATGTACAGAAAAATGGTTGAAAATGCACTAGAGTGAAGATTTACAGACACGAATGTTTCTTCTCTGAACTACTGTGAATATTTAACACACACTGACTTGATCTAAGTTATGAAATAAGTAGCAAATCATCATCAGAGTATTCTGTACTTTTTTCTAAAGTGTATTTTCTGATGTTAACTTCCTTTCCCTTACTTGCCATTTTCATAATTTAAAAGACTGTTTTAAAGAGTCAAATACTATCAAATGAGTCAATTGAGGATGTCTTAAGATTGCACCTGAAAGTGTGCCCTTTGCACAAATATTTACTTTTGCACTTGGAGCTGCTCTCGGTTTTAGCAGAATGTTCTCTGGGAGGCACAATAGGAAGTTCGTTCTCCTGCACTTCCTCCTCTTTTAGTTTGAAGTATTTTCTGAGGACTGAGTTGGATCCAAAACAAAAGGAAAGTAAGTAATCATTTGCCAGGGGAAAACATTCCTCTTTTAGGTAGGTTTGAGATTCAAGAGAGGGAGGCCGAAATTTCTATCTTTATTGGCTGACATCAGACTCTACTTCTGATAAAGTTGTTTGGAAAAACCTGACGTCGCAAAAGCTTTTGAAGAGAAACAAAGGGGAGTTCTGCTCTGAAGAACGTGTGCAGCCTCCACAGATGACAAGAGCTCAGGAGACTGCGTAAGACAGAGACACGTGGCACAGGCCACTTTGGGTCGAGTTAGTTCTCTGCTTTTCCTCGTTTCCCTGTGAACTGGTTTCTTTAAGTTCAATAGCCATGAGCACAAAAGATGAATACGCAGGGGTAGAGAGCAGGGGTGGTGGCTGAAGCAGAGAGGGGGTGCCCCGCTGAGCGAGAGTGACCCGTCTGTGGACAAGGTTCTGTGTCCCGGGCGTCCCTACCCGTCTCCTTCCTGTGCAGCTGGAGACACTCCACTGGCAGGAAGCTTGGAGATCTGCCTGGAGGCCCAGACCCTGACTGACTTCATGGGAGCAGCTCATCTCTGTCCCTTTCCTTTTTCACATCATGTCATAAAACCCAAGGACATCAGCTGATGATATTTTTCTTCCAAGAATGAAAATCAAGCAGGAGTGATTCCCACCGAGAACAAAAAGCACACAAATGTCAAACCTTCCTCTGATGGACAGGAGACGAGGACAAGTTTCTTACCAGTGAATGCAAATAAGCTCATGTTGCTGTGTGCTCTTTATAACCATACTTATTGTATCGAAGAGGCAGCAGTAAACCTTTGAAAATTGCCTATTGCTCCTTGGCTAAATGTTCAGAGAGGAGAAATAGATATATTTTAAAGAATGTTTTACTAATGAAAAGAGGAAATATTTTTGTTTAAATCAAAAATAAATTTCAATCATTTTATATTCCTGTTCTACTACTATACCTACAATCAAAGAGTGTGGATATGCATGGGTCCCAGTACAGATATTCCTAGGATGGCATTTAATGGGCAGCTTTATCAAGTGCACTGCACGGTAGTGGGTGTAGCTGAACTCAGTACCAAGATTTCTCAGTTTGGCATTCAGTTGGTTCACAACTGGATGTATTCAGTCAGCATTATTTCACCCTATTCCATAAAAACCTAGAATTGGCATTGGAAATGTTATAAGACAAAATGATCCCTTATAAAATCAGGCTACCTACCAGTTAATTTTCAGCATCTCTCATTATTTGCCTCACAAAAGCTCCAAATGTTGATCATACAGGAATGTAGCATATCAAAGTTGAAAAGTCAAATAAAAATTTTGTAATAGGAACTTAGTTGACGAAGATTTGCACAATAAAAACTCCTTGGAGATACACAGTTCCCTTGCATTTTCTATAAGGTGACTGGTGAGGCACTGCAATGCAGAGTTATAGGAGAGCATCACCGAATACCTGTATTGTAAAATCAATATTATAATAAAATATTAATCTAGAAATATTTGTGTCACAATAATAACTTTCCTCAAATATACTTTGAGTTGGGTGTACACTATTCTATATGTAAAAAGTAAATTGTTTTAACAGAGCGCTAAAGTACTTTTTTGTACTTTTAGAGCATGTATATTAAAATACAAGATATTTTATCAGATGATAGCCATAAAACCCTGACTTTGATCATTTTTGTATTTGCACTATGAAGAGGACTTAAATTCTAGTATAGCTACGTGATGGCAGAAAGATGAAAGACTAGGAACTTCCTTCATGGTAATGGTTCATTTTTTCAAATTGGCTAGTTTTGGAGGTGCTCTAAGGGTACCAATTGGTTGACTTTTTAACCTGTGGGATGCAAATGTTCCCTCCGTGTTTTTCCCTTGTGGTGGTACATATACATTTACTGTCTGAAAAGCAAAGACCACACCCACCCACCCGCCTTTTTTTGTTTTTTGTTTACAGTATAACTTTGTACCTTGGTTTGAGCAAAGATGGTATCACTTTATTCAGTGAAAAAGTAGAAGCAGTGTACATATACTGTATGTGGGCAGGAGATAGCTCATGATATGTGTCCATCAGTTCTCTGAATCTTTTACTGAAACATAGGAAAATAAAACAGATAAATCACATTTTGACTTTGTCGTGCCATTTTCTCATTGGAGAAAAAACGTCCGTTCAACTAGTGTTTACAAAATGATGATGGACACACGTAAGTAGTATCTGTTGTCTATTTCCATCACCAACACCTACAGTGACATCTTTGGGGACAGGGATAATGAAGTTCTGGTGATGACGGAAAGGTGTGTTTGTCAAGAGGTGATGACCTTTCACTAGAAAGAGTAAGTACAGAATTTCAATGGCACTCCCCACACATTTACTTGGGAGAATCCTGATCCAGTTCCTACTAGAGCTTTAAGTTATATGGATGCTGAGTGGCATCTGTTCTGATTGGCCATTGTGATTCCAGGTCGGGCTCAATGCTAACACTCCAGGCCCTCAAGCTTCAGAATACACAAATGGGATGGAGTCTGAAGACTTAACTGTGCACATTCCCACTAGTGTCTCTTGGACAGCCCTTTCATGCCCAGCCCAGTTTTCATGTGCAAAGCTTTGAGATGGGCTTCATGATTTCTAGTTGCTGGGGTCACTTTAAGGGTTAAAATTATGAATGAGCCTTGGTTTGTGTCCACCCTAGAGGAACCAATTAGTAATCCTTCGTTTCCTTTCTTCCTACCTTCTCCTCTCGTTGCCCATCTGCAGAGGGAAGTGACTGAACAGAAAGGTAACCATCTGGCCACATTGGATTTAGGTAGCATTAATGTAAGTGTTCTTTCAACAGTAGACATCCCATCACTTCACGTAAGCAAGCCTGGGACGTCTACCAGACACCCAGCCCTGCTTTTTTGTTCTAGCACCAAGAACATTAGAACTAGTATTTCTTTACCTGGAGACAGGTAAGTGCCATCCAAGGTGGGTGTTTATCATGGCAATCGCAACGTTTAAACCAGGTTCAGGGGAAAACAAGACAACTATTCTGACCTCCACGGAGAAGCTGTCTGTCCTGCAGATAGTCCACAGCAGATTTCTCTGCCTGCTCCTGAAATTCAACAAAATTTAAAATTTCACTTCTTTGGAAATTTGTATGCAATGGCTGCAAATAAAAAAGCAGGTCTAGACCATTTAACCCAAAGCCTGTCGCACCTTCACCCTGTTGTCTTTCTTTTCCTGTGCAGCGGAAAGAACCCTTGAATCATCAGGTACCATGGAGAGTCCCTGAGTGAGGGTTGATGAATGGAACGTTATCTGATGATGATAATGTTAGTTTTCCAAAGGAGCAGAGAGAATACAGTCTGGCTCTCTAACGTGTACAAAGGACATGGGTGGGTAAAGCAAAGCCTTGTTGCCCAGAGAGAGAAAATCATTGAGGGGCAGTCTACCCAAAGGTGTGTTAGAGAATGAAATCTCAAACTGTCGGTCAAGCTTACAGCAAAACAGGGTACAGGACTTGGGATTTAAGTTCTCAGACCCTCCTTTCCCATGCAACCAGCTGAGCTTAAGGGATCCAGGTGGGTTTCTCTTCAAGATGTGCAATGCCAAACCAGACAGGACCTAGAAGAGTAATAAGTTTGAAGAACAAGTTTGAATAATCAAGCATATGTTTTAACAATTTTAATTTCAAAAGCATGTGAAAAGGAACTGGAGGCTTCTGCTAGTATAATTAAGACACATTTGAGGGGCGAGTCCAAGATGGCAGCACAGGTAGCCACTGAGCTCACCCCGCCCCCCCCCAAGAACACATTAAGTGTACACTAATACCTGGGGCAGTGCCTCCTGCGAGCCAACGGGGAGCCAACTGAACAGCTGCACAAGCAAGGGAAAGGGACGCATAGAGAAGGTTGGGGAACACAAGAGCTCTCCAGAGCTGAGGAACAACCCAGGGCCTGAGAAACTGGTGAGCGCCGTTGTTTATGCTTCCCTGGCATGTGGTAGTGGGCAGGAGCTCCATCCAGGTTCCCTGGCCCACCTGCAGGGCACTGGAGCGTGTCCTCAGCCACCCTTCTGTAGCCAAATCCAGCAGAAACAGGAGGAGCCGCAGTTCACACAAGGTGCGCCTCCACCTGAAAGCTGATTCAGCAGATAGGGCAGGGTGCTGCTTTGCACACCCACTGGGCTGTGTGCACACGGAGCTCCCCCCCTGGAGAGAATGTGGGACTAGAAAATGCCATGATGTTGCCTGTAGGGATACCCTGTCCAGAGAGTGTACAGATAGTGGGCAGGCTGCACTCCTGGAGACACTGCGGAGCTAGCAAAACGGCAGTACCCACACGCTGCCCCGTGCAGAGTGAATGGGGTGCTGTTGAGTGCATGTAGGGTTACCCTGCCTGGAGAGGGTGAAATATAGTATATTGCAGCTCAGCATGCATGCAAGACTGCCCCACCCAGAGAAAGGGCAGAGCTGGTAAGGCAGGCACACAGAGTGGCCCTGCCCATACCCTGCTCTGACTGTGGACATTTAAAGCGATAGGGCACTCACACAGGGCTGCTCCTGTGGACAGGGGCACCTCTGAGTGCATGAGTAGGTGCACTGTCCAGAGAGGGAGCAGAATTGGTGGGTTGCTGAGAGGCAAGTACGTAAAGCAGCCCCACCCAGACCCTGCTCTGATCACAGTTAAAAACAACAGGGCACACCAATAGCAAACCAAGCAGTTCCGTCTACATCAGGCAGCCTGACCCAGATTAGAAAAGCAAGGAAGCACACACACCCCAATCTGCCCCACCCAGAACTCACTCCTTAAAGCCAGACCACACACCAGGAACTATACCTAGCTGCATGGACTACAATTGGCCTGCCAAAATGATTCAACACACAGTCTACACAGAGACCACTCTTTCAAGACTGGGAAAGAAAAAGAGCTATTCTATCCAATTCATAGGAAAAAAACACAGAAAATAAAATTTAAAAATGGGGAGACAGAAGAACATGCCCCAAATAAAGAAACAAGAAAATACTTCAGAGAAAAACCCTAATGAAATAGAAATAAGTGATTTACCCAATAAAGAATTCAATCATCAAAAGGATGCTCGACAAATTTGAGCATACAATAAAGGAACTCAGATAACGCTTCAGCAAAAAGATAGAAAATGTAATAAAGAACCAATCAGAGGTAAAGAATATAATAACTGAA
The DNA here is from genome assembly GCF_000412655.1 of Myotis brandtii. Classification (NCBI taxonomy): domain Eukaryota; kingdom Metazoa; phylum Chordata; class Mammalia; order Chiroptera; family Vespertilionidae; genus Myotis; species Myotis brandtii. The sequence continues at coordinate 2,722,904 of NW_005366245.1, read as the reverse complement.
ATGAAAACTCTAGAAGGATCTACAGCAGGTTAGTTAATACAGAAGAATAGATTAGTGACCTGGAAGACAGAATAATGAAATTCACCCAATCAGAACAGCAAATGAAAAAAAAATTTTTTTAAGTGAAAATAGTATGAGATCCCTGGATAACATCAAGCACCCTAACATTCTCATTATAGGAATTCCAAAAAGAGTAGGAAGTAGGGGAGGAGGAAGATCAAAGAGGAAATCAAACACTACCTTGAGACAAATAAAAATGAAAACACAACTTTACAAAATTTATGGAATTCAGCAAAAGCAGTTATAAGAGGAAAGTTTATAGTTATACAGGCTACCTCAAGAGGGAGGAAGAATCCCAAATAAATAATCTAAAATTACATCTGAAAAAACTAGTAAAAGAGAAACCCCAAAGTAAGTAGAAGGAAAAAATAAGAATCAAAGCAGAACTAAACAAAAGAAAAAACTTTATAAAGCCCACAGCTAACACCATACTTAATGGTGAAAAGCAAGAAGCTTTTCCTCTAAGATCACAAAAAATGTAAGGATGCCCACTCTCACCATCACTTCTCAATATAGTATTGGAAGTCCTAACCACAGTAATCAGACAAGAACAAGAAATAAAAGGTATACAAACTGTAAAAGAAGTAGTAAAACTTAATATTTTCAGATGACATGATAATATATATGTAGAAAGCCCTAAAAAAAACACCAAATATTAATAGAATTAATGAAACAATTCTGTAAAGTAGCAGAATACAAAATTAATAAACAGATATACATTGTGCTCCTATACAATAACAATCAGAAGGAGAAATTAAGAAAACAATCCCATTTACAACTGCAAGAATAAAATAACTAGGAATAAATTCAACGAATGAGGCATTCTGAAAACTATAGTGGGGCCTTGACTTACCAGTTTAATTCATTCCGTGACAGAGCTTGTAACTCAAATTATTCGTATGTCAAATCATAAAGTGAACAAGTGAGACACGTGATGCTGGGCTGATGTTGTGGCGTTCACTGTGGCGTTTGCTGTGCTAACTAGCGGTGGGGTATCTAAAGCTGGCTCGTAACCCGAATTTTAGCTCTCAACTCAAAGCAAAAAATCGGCCGAGAGACGGCTCTTATCTCGAAAAACTTGTTAGTCGGGACACTCGTAAGTCAAGGCCCCACTGTATAGGACATTGAAGAGGACACAAATAAATGAAAGGATATACCATGCTCATGGATTGGAAGGATTAATATCATTAAAATGACCATACTACTGAAAGCAATCTGATGAAATTCTTAGATCAATGAAATTCTTATCAAAATACCAATGAAATTCTTATCAGAACTAGAATAAGTAATCTAAAAATTTATGTGAAACAACAAAAGACCATGAATAAACCAAAGCAATCTTGAGACAGAAGAATAAAGTTGGAGGTATCATGTACCCTGATTTCAAACTATATTACAAAGATATAATAATCAAGACAAAATGGTTCTGACAAAACAAAACACACATAAATCAATAAAACAGAATATAGATATCAGAAAAAAAAACTTATATGATCAACTAATCTATGATGAAGGACATAAGAATCCTATATAATAAAGAGGTAATATGCAAATTGACCATCATTCCAACACACAAGATGGCTGCCCCCATGTGGACACAAGATGGCCAGCAGTGGGGGCAGTTGGGAAGGACCAGGCCTGCAAGGGAGGGCAGTTGGGGGCAACCAGGCCTGCAGGGGATGAAATGCCAGAGGAACTTAACTCTCCTTTATGTCCATTAGTGGATTGTAAAATTGGGGTGGAGATGGGGAAGAATGGGAAGTGACTATTTATGGTATGAGCTTTCTTTTGGGGTGATGAAAATGTTCTAGACTTAGATTGTGGTGATAGTTGCACAACTATCTATACTAATAATAGCCTAGAGTGGTCGTCATGCCCTCACGCCATCACGCTGTCACAATCCATCACCAGGGTGCGTGGGGCTTGACGCTGTGTGCATGGTGCAGGTCCCAGCGGCTGCTCCGTGCAGCTTCTGCTGGGGTTTCCACAGCCCCACACGCACTGCGGGGGCAGGTCCCAGCGCTGCTCCACGTGGCTTTCGCTGGGGTTCCTGTGGCCCTGCTCACACGGCGGAGATACAACCCCCGACTCCAGCCTACCTCTTTGGTGTCAATCCATCGAGGGCCCTCAGATGGGTGGGCATGGCCTACCTCTTTGGGGTGATTGATCGCGGGGCCCCTGCACTCTGAGAAGGCACAGGCCAGGCTGGGAGACACCCCCCCCACCCAGAGTGCACAGATTTTGTGCACCAGGCCACTAGTGTAAATATATAAAACCCCATTCTAAACTGATGAATTTTATAGTGTTGAACATGAATTTTGGGGGATTAAAAAGACAGGTTTTAGGAAATTTTAGAAATTAAGAAGACCATGGAAGAAGCACAGGGCTGCAGAGCAGCAGAAGGTATATTTCCATAGAATAGGGAAGCTATAAAGCTGCAACAGGTACATTTCCATAGAATGAGGGAGCTAGAAACAGCAGAAGGTCTATATTTACAAAATAAAGGGAAGGAAGCCCCTCATCCAGAAGGAGAAGAAGAAAGCCCAAAGGGAATAGGAAAACAATAAGGAAGGAGCAGGGGGAGGGAGGGCAGGGAGAGAACTTCACATGTCCCATGTGAGGTTTGACCTTTGAGCTCAGAAGTTACTATAGTAACCAGTCTAAGGGAATAGTGACCAATCAGAGGGGATATCAAAGCACAAAGATCTACAGCCTTTATAAATCGTGGAAACAGGGACTCGGTGGGACTCTTTCCCTCTCCCCAAGCGGGAGTCTGTGCTGTGAGATTCTTTCCCCTTCCCCCCGTGGGAGTCTGTATTTGTTCTTCAATAAAATGTCCACCTTTACTATACCACCTTCCATCTGTGGATTCATTCTTCTACTCCCATGGACAAAGAGCCCGGGAACCATCCTGCCCAGGGGAACACCAAGTGTTCCAGTTCAAAAAATCCCACTTCAGTGTGTTAATTATATATCAATAAAGTTAAAAAATCTGACTACCTGGCCAGTGTGACTCATTTGGGCGTCGCCCCATGACCGTAGGCTTGCCAGTTCCATTCCTGGTCAGGACACATGCCTTGATCATGGGCTTGATCCCTGGGAGGGGGCATGCAGGAGGCAGCCAACTAATGTTTCTCTCTCACATCTATGTTTTTCTCCCTCTCCCTTCCTAAAAATCAATAAAATATTTAACAAACAAAAAAATATGACTAGAGAATCTGTAATGATGGGATCTGCAGGGAGGGTATCCCAGGCCTGAGGAGGGTCAGGGAAGGGCTATCAGCTGACTCCACAACTGGGGACCCCACAACTGGTCCAGCTGCCCCTCTCTGAATTGTCCGATGGGCAGTGTTGAGGGCTGGGGGCTGCCCTGGAATATCTATGACTCCTGGTGAGGCTAGACTAGGGTGAGGGCAGGCTTTCTTCTCAGACATTGCTGCAAAGACCCTCTGGCTTCTACCGAGGCCTGGAAGGCAGCTGGTCCCCCTGTAGGGAGAGGGCGCCTTTCTCAAGGGTGCTCTCAAGGGCTAAGGAATTTGAATGTTTAAGATGAAACCTCAGTGAAAGTTTGAGTAGAAGTATTCAAGCATGTCGTATGTGAAAGCTCAAATTCAACACAAGAAAGATGATTTAAGATTTCCACCAAAACCTCTTGCATTAATGTTCAAGATCCATAACATTAAGCTAAATGAAATAGGTCAGTCACAGAAGGACAAACACAGTATGCTTCCACTGATGAGATATCGCAATTAGTTAAACTCATAGAAGCAGAGAGTAGAATGGTGGTTGCCAGGGGATGGGGGTAGGGGGGATAGGGAGATGCTATTCAACGGATATAAAATTTCAGTTGTGCAAGACACAAGTTTAGAGATCTGTCCTACCACATTGTGCCTACAGTTAACAATATTATCTACTTTTAAAAAATCTCATGTTAAAATGTTCTTATAACAATAATAATACAAGTTGAAGGTCAGTAAGTCAAAGGCCACCTCTAATTCCTTCCCTCAACATATTCATTGAGCAGCTACTCTGCCTGGTACAGTTGTGACCAAAGCAGACACAAATATCAGCCTCTAATTAGCTTACACTTTACTGGGGAGACACCACCAACACATATTATATAGTATCTCAGATTACGGGGAATTTAGAGGCAGGCAAATTGCAACAGTAAATACTGCAGGGTGGTCAGGGGAGGCCTACCTTCCAGGTGACCAGAGCAGGTACAGGAGGAAGAGAGCTTGGATTAGGATCTTCACATGCAGAGGTGGCAGTCACAGCGAGGGTACAAGGGCACATACGAGTGTATGTAGTACAGGAGGGGGAGAGAGGCAAGGAGCCCCGTGGGGTCTTAGGAGGGACAGATAGGAACTGGCACCTACAAGCTCACTGTGGCTGCCTTGCTGAGAACTGACTATTGCAGGCAAAGGCAAGAGTACACAATTCCCAGCAGCCAGTCTTCAAACTAATTCACTCACAATCTCAGCAGATGTCAAGTCTGGGCAGGAGTATCCACCTTGAAAAGGCAGAAGATGAAAACCAATGGAGTGACACCTATACAAAAAGGGAGGGAGGCAGGAAGGCAGGCAAGTGTTTGCAAAAAGACGAAGAGGCCAGTATGGGGAATAGAAGAGAATTTTCTGGGAAGGCTTTGAATTCTATAATTTAGTAAGGAGAAAGTACTAAAGATGAGATGATGATCATGATGATGATATAAATACTGCAGAGCTAAGAAAAGAACATTGTGAATTAGAAACAGTAAGGAATGAAACAGACTTGCTGAAAATTCAATTACAAAGTCAGGAGTTCGAGTGCAGCCTCTCATTTACAGGCTAGAAAGTTCCTAAAAGGGTAGTTGTGCCGTTTTTTTACAGAACTCAAGGCCCAGCAGCATAGGTGTCAGCATGAACACTTAATTACGACCTCAGAAGGAAAAAGAATTCCACATAGGTGGATCCAAACTCCAAACACACTCCTACCTGATAACTTTGCTAAAGTAGGTCTTCCTTCTTCCTCTTGGCAGATCAGCCTACGGACCCAGACTGTGATGATTCTTAAGTTTACAACCACAGACTCCTTAGGTTGACCTTTGCTCCATGGTTTATTTCGCTCTAATCAGGTTTCAAAAGGATGGCTTCCTTTCAGGAACAGAAATATTTTTTTAGGAGACAGCTTTTGTTTTCAATTTGTGGCGGTGCTTGAGGGCAAGATCCTAAAAAAGTTTGTTTTCTTTCTTTCTTTCTTTCTTTCTTTCTTTCTTTCTTTCTTTCTTTCTTTCTTTCTTTCTTTCTTTCTTTCTTTCAGTTCTTTATTGTTTAAAGTATTACATATAGTATTACATATGTCTCCTTTCTTCCCTATTGGCCACCCCTACCCCCAGCACATGTCCTCACCCTCTTTTTCTTTTTCTTTTTTTAATCCCCACTCTACCATATGTTCACTGATTTTAAAGAGACGGGGAGGGAATAAGGAAGGGAGGGAGAGAGAAACATGAATTGGTCGCCTCCTGCATGTGCCCTGGTGGGAATCCAACCTGCAAACCTTTTGGTGTTTGGGATGGGATGACGGAGATGGCACTCCAACCAACTGAGCCTCGTGGCCAGGGCAGGAGTTGTTTTGCTTTAAACACCTCTAAACTCTGCTCTGGAATGAACTTGCCCGTCTTTGTTGAGCAGGAAGTATGATAGCTGAAGGCCAAGGTTGACGTTCTAACCCTTATTATCTCCTTGATAAAGCAGGGCACAATTATACATGGATGATACAGAAATAACACTCTAAGTACATTTTCACTGTAGTTGCAAAAAAAAAAAAAAAAAAAAAAAAGAAAGAAAGAAAAGAAAGGACATAAACTGGGAGCACTGGCCAGGGAGTGGGAAATCTCAGGGTTAGAGCTGGGAATTAGACCTTATAAGCAGCATGGCATTGGGACCACCAAACCCCTCTCCAAATCCCTTTCCTCTTGTGTGAAATGACTTCTCAGGGCTCTCCCCACTGTTAACATAAAAACATTGAAACCTGTAAAGAATTTTTGTGAGTTTATTTGGGCCAAACAGTCGACATATGCCAGGAATCAGAACCTCAACGAATTGAGATAATGCTCTGGAGAATGGCAGGTTACATCTATATTTATACATTGCAGTCAAAGGAAGGGACATAGGTGGGTTACATGAAATCCATTGGTGATAGACTAGAGAGGCGGGAGAAAGCAAAGTGGGGAAACCGCTGGGATTGGATATAAAGTAAAATGACAGACACATACTTAGGTGGTGCAGGAATAATTAACATGATAATAATGAAGGAATTTGTGGTATCTGTCCTGGCACATTAGGTTGTGCCCCAAGGGGTCCAGATAAAGGGGAGTTACAAGTTACCCAGACATTTCAAGGGTATGTAATCATTGTGGAATTGGCGTGAAGAAACAGTTGAACACTTGGAGGTATCAGGAAAGAGGTCTTTAATCAAAGCAGCGCTGCTGGCTCAGGGGACTCAAAAGATCCAAAGCCTGAGCAACATATACAATGAGATTTTCTCCTTATATATATTCCTGAGTTCTTTGTTTCCTAACTACTGGCTTCGTGGTGGGCTTTCACAGCCCCCCCTGAGTCAGTCAGAATGGGGACTTTAGATTGTACCTAAGTGCCTAACCTGGATGGTGCCAGTGACCTCCCTCTAGCTAAGCTGTTACATCCTTGGTTCATGGCCCTTGTAAATTGGGAGTAGTTAGGTAAGTAGGTCTTGCAAGACCAGTTAATTAAGGAAGGGGCAGTGACTTAATAATAGGCTAACAAGAATGTGCATTAGAATACTAATTAACTAGGTACAAAGTCAGGCTGCTACCTCCCCTACATCCTTTCAC
>NW_005366245.1:2715576-2715924 GCF_000412655.1 Myotis brandtii | reverse complement strand
TAGGATGTAACTACCCACCATAACTGCTTTTAGTTAAAGTTTAATTTCAGGCCATCCTTTGTGGTTACTTTAGGTCTCTGAGTTTGCAAGACCACCATGCAGGCCTTCCCTGAGCTTGTCAGGTTAGCATGTGGCCCCTTTCGTCCACACCACTAACATTTGCCTGTTCTGTTTCTGACTGAAGATAAACACGCAGGGGCTTTATAAAATGTTTTAATGCATCATTCCTTTTATATTCATACTAGTGGCCCAGTGCACAAAATTTGTGCACATTAAAAGGGAATTAGAGGAAATATTTTAATATTGCTATTTGCCCTTTCTCTATAATAGAAGTGTCAGAGATGAAAG